>NC_138202.1:5994935-6165880 GCF_964194415.1 Vipera berus
TCTCTTCTTAAAAACCTCCAGTGTTTCACAACTTCTGGAAGCAGGTTGTTCCACTGGTTAATTGTTCTCACTGTCAGGAAGTTTCTCCTTAGTTCTAGGTTGCTTCTCTCCTTGTTTAGTTTCCATCCGTTGCTTCTTGTCCTGCCTTCGGGCGCTTTGGAGAATAGCTTGACTCCCTCTTCTTTGGGGCAGCCCCTGAGATATTTATCCTATTGCCTTGTCTTACACTGAATGCTATCACATATACTTTTAGGAAATGGGGATATATGGGACAATACAATTTGGTGCCTTTCAGATTTGTTAGTATGCATTTTGTAATTAGGTGGGCATTGCTAGCTGGGGAATAATGGGATCTGTACCTGAAAAACTGATATATCTTCTCCAAAAACTCATGCTTTGCCATTGGACAAATTAAAAATATAATCCATACATCACCTATAGTGAGCTGGTTAATTATTAAATGTGCAGGCTAGCTGGAACTGGCTTGCCATTATGGAGGCTGCGCTGGGACCTTGTTATGTGCTTCAATACTTCTATGACCTTAAGATCGAATTAGGATTGATCATTGAACCTTCTGAACTTAATTACATATGGTAGCCCAAATGTTGTATCATTAAAATTATATAACATATTGTCAGTCTTAACTGTCTTTACTTTTTTCCTGATTTGAGTTGAATAAAGTATGGAAAGCTTGCCACTGTTGGATCTTCCTTTTGTCTATATTTCTATTTGTTGTTTTTTAATTGTTCAGTAAAAAGTTGCAGCAGCTGTGCAATTAATGATGTTTTTCTGGAAGGTTGCTCAGCTGTGATGCTGTATACTAGATGATGGCATTTATTTAGTAGGTCATAATTAGAGTCAGAGTATATACCTCATTTAAGACAGCGAAGCTCACATAGAATGCTTCCATTCCAGCCCAATTTTTAACGCTGTGAATGTGTGAAGCAAGACACTGTGGGAGTAGATTCACATGTTATGCTGAGTAATAGTGTGGCTTGTTTTGGCTTTGGCTTACAGATATTGAATAACAATTATTAAAATTTAACACATGTGCCCCATCTCCCCCTAAAGTCCCTAGAAGAGTCTAGGCCCGTGGTGGCAAACCTATGGTACGTGTGACACAGGCGGCACATGGAGCCGTCCCTGTGGGCACGCACCCCATCACCTCAGAGGGAGGCGGGGCCAGGCTACTCCCCTCCGCCTTCACGTGTGCCTGCGCTCTCGCTGAGAGTCAGGGAGCAGTTCCTCACCTCCGCCCGGCTTGTTCCGCGGCCTCGTGGCAGCCGCATTGGGTTCGATGCGCAAGGAGGCAAACAGCCACATCTCACTGAAACCGAGGGGCCAGGAGGCTGTGGCTGCTGATGGACGGAGATGGCCCCCATGCGCTCGCTGTGTGCGGGGGGCCAATGGTGTAAGGCAGCAGCCATCCCAGCCCCCGCCTCGCCTTGCCTTGCCCTGCGGCAATGACGCCCCTGCCCTTCCCCCCTGCCTTGTCTCGCCTCACCCCGCAGGACGAGCCTCCTGCTCCCACCGTCCCACGCGCCAGACACCCCCTGGATCTCCCCCAATCCTGCCTGGCCCCCACAGGTGTCCCTCCCCACGAGCAACATGGTGGCCATGCCCACCCAGTCTGCCATAACACCACAGGCACGCCCACCCAATGTGCCCCCCCCCAAATGGGCCATGCCCACCTGGCACCCGTCGATCCATAAGTGGGTTTTGGGTTGCAGTTTGAGCACTCGGTCTTTAAAAGGTTCACCATCACTGGTCTAGGCCTTCCAGGGGTCAGCGGGCTGTTGTTTAGGGCAGGGCTTTTCAACCTTTCCACCCAGTGTACCATTTTTAGGATATGGCAACATTCGAGTACCACCAGTCACCTAGCAAGGTGTCCAGAACTTGATGACCCCCCCCCCAAAAGGAAAAAAGTGATGAAGTACAAGTAGTGGGCGCGGCTTCCGGATGACGCGTCTAGCCTGTGGGCCGGCAGTTTGACACCCCTGGCTGTGTGATTTTATAAAAAAGTGCTTGCTTTGTAGAACATGCTTAGACAAGGGTGAGTAGAAATGCAATGTGGTATGATTTAGTGGTGTGTAAACCCAGCTGTAGCTTTTCTTCATTCTTTTCTCCTCACACAACATAAAAATACCATAATGTTTGCTTATGTAGCAGTAATTACCATGGTGGTTGATAAACTGTAACTCGGTGCCTCTTGTATCTAGTCCTGTTCTTCTAAACTTCCTTACTAATCCTGAAAACGCTAGCAGGGCTGAACCTGCTTAATGCTTGGAGAGGAGACCTTCAGAAACTCCCAAGTCTGTGGGCTACAATATCAGAGAGTGGTGGTGGTCCACTTCTCTATTGTGGAGGCCGATCTGGCTGAAGAGAGGTTTATTTTTTGTTTATCCTGGTTTGATCTAGTGCCGGGGTCGGCAACCTTAAACACTCAAAAGAGCCACTTGGACCGTTTCTCACAGAAAACAAAACATTGGGAGCCGAAAAACCCTTTTGACATCGAAAATGAAGATAACACTCCATCTATCCTTTTTTACCTTTATGCTACGTATAAAAAAAACTATAGTGTGTTGCATTTATGAAATCAATGAACTGCTAGAAAGAAAACAAATTTTTATGCGGGGGGGGGGAAACCCATTTCTCCTTCATCCCAACAGGTGAAAACAATTTTAGTAGCTTATCTACCATCTTTAAATACAGCACAATTATCCCCATACCTCATCTCTTAATTTTTTTAAAAAATCAAAATATTTCATTAAACGTTTGTTACTAAAAGTCCAGTAAGAACAACATATATTCATATTTTCTCCCTCTCCCTCCTCTCTTTCTCTCTCTTCTCCCTCTCTATCTCTCTCTTTCCTCTCCCTCTCTCTTTCTTCTCCCTCTCCCTCTCTTTCCTCTCCCTCCCTCCCTCCCTCTCTCTCTCTCTCTCTCTCTCTCTCTCTCTCTCTCTCTCTCTCTCTCTCCCTCCCCCTCCCTCTCTCTGATCTTCGGCTCACCTGGCCAGCTGGCCTCACGCTATTCTCCAACAAGCTGACACACATTCTTATTGGGCTGGGTCTCTCCTGCCAGTGGTCTGCCAGTCCTCTTTCCCCACTAAGTAAGTAAAAAAAGTGTGTGTGTTTGTGAGAGAGAGAGAGAGAGAGAGCGCTGCTGCTTCCTGCTGCTTCCTGCTGAGACGCAGCAAGGCAGGGAGAGCCCGCCCAATAAGCTTGTCTGAGAACAGTGTGAGGCCAGGTGAGCAGAAGATCGGGGAGAGAGAGAGAGAGAGAGAGAAGGGAAGCGCAAGTGCCCCTCTCTGTCTCTGTCTCTGTCTCTTTCTCTGCAAATGGCGGAGGAGGACTGGGAGCCGCAGGAGAAGGCTGAAAGAGCCACATGTATCCCAGGGTCACGTGATCCCCTTTTACATGTATCCCAGGGTCACGTGATCCCCTTTCTGACAAGCAAAGCCAATGGGAAAAGCAAGATTCACTTTAACAACATTGTTACTAACTTAACGGCTGCAGTGATTCACTTAACAACTCTGGCAAGGAAGATTGCAGATCTTCAAGATTAGCCAGACCTGCACATATGTGATCACCATCTTCTGCACGCTTCCTTCCCAATTAGCTTGCAAGAAGCAGAGTTAATGCAGAACGCAGAAATAAAATTGTAAGTTATGATAGATTTACGATGTAAGGTCATGAGCATGCTAGCTGGAGAATTATGGGAATTATGGGACTTAAAGATGCCGATGTTGAGAAACACTCCTCTGGGGCCTTGCGTTCTTGTACACATCGAACGCAATAGGACAGCGCCAGCAACCCTGGGTTGAGAAGCTGTAGGTGCACTAAGCAAATTGCTTACTCTCTTGAAATCCTTTCCTCTTCAATCTCTCCATTCTGCAGTATTAAAAAAAAACCATCAATTTCTGTAGGCAATCTCCTCTTTGTCTCCCCTTTCATCCCCTCCGCACCCCTACAGAGCGAAGATTTCAAGAAAGTACAAGTAGTCCTCAAAGTTCCAGCTATCCCAGCACTCAGGTGATCATGATCCAGCCACTTGCCAACTGGCTCACATTTCTAATGGCTGCAACAGTCTATGTTTGCAATTTTCCTGCCAGCTTCCCACAAGCAAAATGAATGGGGAAACTGGCAGGTTGTAAATCACTCAGGTGAGTCTCCCGCACCTGGCAGCCATCACCCCATGCCCCACTGCACTCATGCCGGATACCTGCATACCCTTACAAACCCTCCCCCACCAGCCTGCCACTTGGAACTTGCAACTTCCTGATAGCGTCACCACTGACTGGTTGTTCAAAGCTGGCAGGAAGTGGTGAGAAAGTCCTCGCTTCACAACCTATAAACCTCACTTAACGATGACACCAGGGACTACTGAGATTGCCATTGTTAAGCAATGTGGTCATGTTATATTGCTACGCTCTACGACTGCATCACTCAGTAACAAGAGTTCACCCCATGCCTGAAGATGACTTCACCTAGCACACGGGTAGACAACCTTGGCTCTTTTATGACTCGTGGACTTCAACTCCCAGAATACCTGAGCCAGCATGGCTCAGCTTGGAGACCTCTCCCTTTTCCCTCAGCATGGCTGGCTCAGGAATTCTGGGAGTTGAAGTCCACGAGTCGTAAAAGAGCCAAGGTTGCCTACCCCTGGGCTAGGCCAACCTTGGCATCTCTATGATTCGTGGACTTCATCTCCCAGAATTCCTGAGCCAGCATGGCTCAGCTTGGAAACTTCTCCCTTTCCCCTCAGCGTGGCTGGCTCAGGAATTCTGGGAGTTGAAGTCCACGAGTCATAAAAGAGCCAAGGCTGCCTACCCCTGGGCTAGCCCAACTAGATAGCAGCTCTCAGCCAAGTCTGGCTAATCTTGAAGATAAATAGTCTAGGAACTGTTTGGTACATGAATGGAAGACGACCAGGAAAAGTTAGGCCTTTAGGCTAAACTAGGAAGTGAAACAAACCATATTGGAAGAAGACCGTGACAGAACACTTCTGTATAGGTAGTCCTTGACTTATGGCTGCAACTGAGCTCAGCATTTCTACTGCTAAGCAAGACAGTTGTTCAGTGAGTTTTGCCCCATTCTGCGATCTTCCTTGCCAGAGTTGTTAAGTGAATCACTGCAGCCGTTAAGTTAGTAACAAGGTTGTTAAAGTGAATCTGGCTTTCCCCATTGGCTTTGCTTGTCAGAAAGTTGTAAAAGGGGATCACGTGACCCTGGGATACTGCGACTGTCATAATTAGGAGTCCGTTGCCAAGCACCCACATTCTGAAAAAGCGATTGTGGGGATGCTGCAATGCTCATTAAATGTGAAAAAGTGGTCACAAGTCACTTCTGCAGTGTCGTTTTAACCTCAAGATAGTCAGTAAGCAAATGGTTGTAAGTCAAGGACTACTTGCATTGTTACCCAGAAAGCTGCTGAGTATTAGATGCAGGCAAAATGTTTTGAATTTGAAATATTTAAAACTTGAAATGCCTTCTTTCCAGTTAGAAATTGCTTTTCCGGGTTCACAATTTAAGACAAAATTGGCTGTTATCACTGTGATGACCTATGACTTATATACAAGCAGAATAATATTTATAATGTATCGCAGTCCATCACATTTCTATAGAAAAGGGTTGTCCAGGGCAGCATTTTGTTGGAGATGTAATAAGGACAACGTCAATGGAGATTCTCGGTCATCCAAGTCATGGTGGCCCTCATAGGTGCTTTTTCAAAAGGCAATTGGACTGCCTTTCTTAGTTTTTCCTTGAACTGAAGAAGCTTCTTGGCTGAGAAGCAAAATGTCTTCAAGGAAAAACAAAGTAAGTCCAGTTGCCTTTTGAAAAAGCATCTTTGGGACAATAAGGACAATGCTTCTTTAGAGCACATATTTATACAGTAACTTATAGTTACTGAGTTTTGGAGAAAGTAGTGGGCTATGTAAATGTGACAAAAGCTACAGTTCTCAGAGGGTAATCTCTTGAATTATATACCAAGCACATAGAATTTAACAACTGGACAACCTAAATGGATTCTCCATGCCCTTATTACCGGTATAGCTGAAAGACAAATATTGCCACATTGAAAAAATAAAAGTGCGGCCCCAGTGGATTGAAGACCTGATTACACTTGCTACCTATGAGCGGATTGCGTCTCGATGTAGATTTTGTATGGATAAAATATAAGGAAATATCATTTATCATTTATACAGAGTACAGTAGGTTAAAAAAAGCATGATAGTGATATAAGTGCACTATATCCTTGTGTATGTTTAAAATGTGTTTATTAGATAGTTATACGTACAATTGTTTAACCATATATACTCTAGATCTTTTTGTTGTATTTTTCATTTATTTTTAAATCATTTATGTATTTTTTCATAATGTATATGTATTTTTGTATATTGTTTGTTTTGCTTTTTCTCTAACTTTAAAAGGGATGCAAAACTGATGCGCGCACGCGCGCATACACACACACACACCTTGAATCTTAACAAATCCATCCAGTGCTGTGTATATGTGTATAGAAGATCTTTCCCACTGCTCCTTTTTTGAACTGGTATAACTACAAAAAATGTCAGTCATTCAATGCAGCATGCTCTCCCCCAAATATGTTTTTTGTGTTTGTGTGTGTCCATCCGTCCGTCCGTCCATCCATCCATCCATCCATCCATCCATCCATCCATCCATCTATCTATCTATCTATCTATCTATCTATCTATCTATCTATCTATCTATCTATTGATAAATATTAGCAGCTGCCTCTTCCAAATAAAGGTGAAAGCAGCAGTTTTTCCAGTGGTTTTTTTAATTATTAGCTTTGGGCTCTGTCTGCTCACTCCCCTATGATGCCTTCTTTTCTAAAAAGAAAGTGAAAACATCAGACTTTTCTGCAAAAGAAGGCAACCAATGTTTTTCTTTTCCTGTAACTTTTAGATGAGATGTTCAGCATTGTGTGATCATCTGATAATTCCTAGAAGAGGAAGAATTTGCTGCACGTGGAGGAAATTTCCTGCTGTTAAAAAAAGTAAGTCAACCCCCTCTCCCCATCACCAATTTGATTTCCCTTCCCTACAAATAGCCATTGAGATATGCCAAACAAGTTATTCAGTTTCCAGTTTTGAAAAACGGAGAATGGTATGTATGCACCCCATTTAGTTTAGGTATTGGTAGATTTACTTTTTCATTCACTTCCCTAAAGCAGGGATGTGCCTCGCCCTTCCTTTTGTGGTCCAGGGTGGTTGGGGCCAAAAGTTGAGAACCTGTTTGGATTTGGGGGGGGATTTAAGAGGCACTGTAACTTTTAGAAATGCTGAAAGCATCCATTCACGTTGAAACTCCATCTTAAGACAATCTCCTTTAAATATGTAAGTTGCAATCCATGGCATTCCCATAGAAGAGAATATGTAGAGTTCAGTTGTGAAGTCCTTGGTGCTCTCTGAGTTTGATAGTTTGCAGGTGTTTCATTACCCAACTACAGTTGCAAGAAAAAGTATGTGAACCCTTTGGGATTACGTGGAGTTTTGCATGAATTGGCCATAAAATGCGCTCTAAATGTCATGTAGGTCACAATAATAGAAAAACACAGTCTGCTTAAAATAATACTACACAAACATTAGCTGTTGTCATGTTTTAATTGAACATAAGATGGAAACATTCACAGTGCAGGGTGGAAAAAGTATGTGAACCTTTGGACTTAATAACTGGTTGACCCTCCTTTGGCAGCAATAACCTCAACCAAACATTTCCTGTAGTTGCAGATCAGACCTGCACAACGATCTGGAGTAATTTTGGACCACTCCTCTTCACAAAACTGTTTCAGTGTAGCAATATTCTTGGGATGTCTGGTGTGAATCGCTCTCTTAAGGTCATGCCACAGCATTTCAATTGGTTTGAGGTCAGGACTCTGACTGGGCCACTCCAGAAGGCGTATTCTGTTCTGTTGAAGCCACTGTTTTGTTGAATTACTTGTATGCTTTGGGTCATTGTCCTGTTGCATCACCCATCCTCTGCGGAGCTTCAGTTGGCGGACAGATGGTCATACGTTTTCCTGCAAAATGTCCTGATAAACTCTGGAATTCATTTTCCCATCAATGACAACAATCCGTCCAGGCCCTGAGGCAGCAAAGCAGCCCCAAACCATGATGCTCCCTCCATGTTTTACAGTGGGGATGAGGTTTTGATGTTGGTGTGCTGTGCCTTTTTTTCTCCACACATAGTGTTGTGTGTTTTTCCCAAACAACTCAATTTTGGTTTCATCTGTTCACAGTATATTTTGCCAGTAGTGCTGTGGAACATCCAGGTGCTCTTTTGCAAACTTCAAACGTGCTGCAATATTTTTTTTGGACAGCAATGGCTTCCTCCGTGGTGTCCTCCCATGTACTCCATTCTTGTTTAATGTTTTCCTTATTGTAGATGTGTCAACAAAAATGTTAGCATGTGCCAGAGATTTCTGTAGGTCTTTAGCTGACACTCTAGGATTCTTCTTTACCTCATTAAGCATTATGCACTGTGCTCTTGCAGTCAATTTTACAGGACGACCACGCCTAGGGAGAGTAGCAACAGTGCTAACCTTTCTCCATTTGTAGACAGTCTGTCTTACCGTGGACACATGAACATCACGGCTTTTGGAGATACTTTTGTAACCCTTTCCAGCTTCATGCAAGTCAACAATTCTTGATCGTAGGTCTTCTGCAAGTCAACAATTCTTGATCGTAGGTCTTCTGAGAGCTCTTTTCTGCGGGGCATGGTTCACATCAGACAGTGCTTCTTGAGACCAGTAAACCCAAAACAGGTGTGTGTTTTTAAAGGGCAGGACGGCTGTCAGCAACACATCCAATATCATCACACTGATTGGAGTCAGGTTTGGCTCACTCCTGGCTCCAATTAGCTCTTGGAGAAGTCATTAGGCTAGGGCACGGGTCGGCAACCCGCGGCTCCGGAGCCGCATGCGGCTCTTTGAGCCGTCTCCTGCGGCTCCCAGTCGCCCGGTGTGCGCGCACCTCTCCGAACAGGAGGAGGTGCGCGTGCACCACTCCAAACGGGAGGAGGTGCGCGCGCACCACTCCAAAGGTTTGGAGAGCTGCGCGCGCACCTCTCGCACCTCCGCCGGAACACCCGTGTCGAGACCTGCTGGTGTTCGGGCGGAGGTGCGGTTTGGAGACCTGCTAGTGCCGGTTTAGAAAGCTGCCGCGGCCCGCAGCAGCTTTTTAAACTGGCACCAGCAGGTCTCCAAATCGCTGTTCGGGCGGAGCTGCGCGCGCACCTCTCTTTGGAGAGGTGCGCGCGCAGCTCCGCCCGAACACCCGTGTCGAGACCTGCTGGTGTTCGGGCGGAGGTCGGGCGGCAGTTTGGAGGTCCCGGGGGTGGCTCCAGCGACGCCAGGGCTAAAGGCGGTGCCGCAACCCAGCGCCCGTCACCACGGAGACCCGTCGCCGCTGGCGTGCAGGTGCGTCCACATTAAAAAAAGTGGAACCGCGCGCGTGTATGCACGCGCGTGCATGCGCAAAAAACCGTTTTGCGCATGCGCAAAACATTTTGTTTTATGCGCATGCGCGTGCATTGATGCACGCGCGCGGCTCCCACTTTTTTTTATGTGTGATGGAACCGGTTCCCAGTGGCTCTTTTGTTTTTTCAGGTTGCCGACCCCTGGGCTAGGGGTTCACATACATTTTCCGCCCTGCACTGTGAATGTTTCCATCTTATGTTCAATTAAAACATGACCACAGCTAATGTTTGTGTAGTATTATTTTAAGCAGACTGTGTTTTTCTATTGTTGTGACTTACATGACGTTTAGAGCACATTTTATGGCCAATTCATGCAAAACTCCACATAATCCCAAAGGGTTCACATACTTTTTCTTGCAACTGTAGGTTCCATCATCAGTGTGAGGAAATGTAGGGTCTGATCCCTGTTTATATACAGTACCAGTGTTGGTTGGTGGGGATGTGGTTTTCTTCTTGGTAGTTCCTTGATTAGGATATTGATTTCTGCCTGATTGTTTGTCTAGCGTTAATCTCTGTTTATCTGGGTGTACACTGCTGGGGAAGATCTGTTCTGTTCTTTTTGTTTTCATTTTAGGGGGATGGTTGTCTTTTTTTTAGTTGTGTGTAAATATGGTTTATGGGACTGTTGATGGCTAATTTGTCTGGCTATTATGTTTTCAGGAATTCCCTTGCATTTTTGGATTTGGGTTGGTCAGTTACCTGTTAATACTATAGATGAGTCTGTCCACATGTTGTGAGATTAATTTCTTTATTGTGTCTTCTGACTCCTAAATGGCAGGCTCCTGACTCTGCTAATCTGCCTAGCTCATCCCATACAGTATACCTACTGTTTGTTACAATCTTTGCACTCTATATTGTAGATAACTCCTGTTTTTTCTTCTTGGGCTACTGCGTCTTTCGGTTAAGAAGCTTGGGAGAGCTTTGTGTATTCCCATGATGTGTGGTTGTAATGGTGGTTTTGAGACTTTTGGATGTAGTGTTGTCCTTTCTGTCGCTTACGCTGGTTGTGCTATAGTGGTTTGAGTGGACCTTTTGATAAAGTTGAGCGGGTACCCATTGTGTTGGAGGATGTATAATAGGCAGTCTGTTTGCTTTTTCTGGTGCTTTAAGTTGCTGTGTTGTGTTGGCACTTGTCTGAATGACGCTGCTGGGGAAGATCTTTCTCTGTTCTTGTGGGAGATTGGGTTGTTACTTCGGTAATGGAGCATTTGGTTAGTGTGGGTTGCTTTTCAATAGATTAGCATTTTTAATTTGCTGTCATTCCCTCTGCTCTTGAGGATAGCCAGGAAGGGTTGTGTGTTGTTATCATCTTCCCTTGTAAATTTCATTCCTTTCAAGATGATTCGTGTGCCTTCTCTCTAGTAGTTGTTTCATTTTTATTACGACAAGAGGTGTTGTCGACATGCTTCTGGTTGTGCGTGTGGGAGTGCTAGACGCCACTTATGGTTTCTGCTAGCAGAACTGAGCATGGTAATCCCATGAGTATTAGATTTGATTTGTTCATGTATTTGTCTAACAAACTACAAGTTGGTAGTAAGGCAGAAAGAGGTTCATGAGGTCCATGCTTCTGGGCATCTTATTTGGCCAGGTCAGGTATATTACCTTAGGGAGCACCTGCGGCCGGCATCAACTTCCCTCCGCCCAGTGCGCTCCCACAGAGAGGGCCTCCTCAGGGTGCCGCCGTTCGGAGAATGCCGTCTGGTGACCCCCAGGGGGAGGGCGTTCTCTGTGGGTGCGCCTGACCTGTGGAACCGTTTACCGGTTGAGCTCCGGATGGCTCCCGACCTTCGCTCCTTCCGACGCGACCTAAAAACCTATTTGTTTGAACAAGCCGGCCTGGTCTGATGGGTTTTGTTTTAATTATTGTTTTAATGTAATTTATTTTCTGCATTTGGGCACTAGGGTTTAATTTGTTTTTAATTTCTGTATTTTGGGTATTTTGGTATTTATGTCCCTGTTCACCGCCCTGAGTCCTTCGGGAGAAGGGCGGTATACAAATAAAATAAGATAAATAAATAAAATAAATTGTCTATCTCAGGGCTTTTCAACCTTTTCACCCATCGTACCACTTTTAGGATATGGCAACATCCGAGTACCGCCAGTCGCCTAGCAAGGTGTCCAAAACTGGATGACCCCCCCAAAAAAAGGAAAAAAGTGATGAAGTACAGGTAGTCCTCGACTTACAAGAGTTTGCTTAGCGACTGTTCGAAGCTACAATGGCACTGTGCGTGTGGAAAACCAGATTAATAAACGTGCTGTTCCTATTCATGGAGGAAAATTGCCTCTTTCCCTGAACACAACAACAATGTTGTGCTGGTCTGCTTTTATATTCAGTGGGAAAGAGTAACGGAGGCAGTGACTTTAGGGATGAACCCCCTATTAAGTTTTAAACTTGATCCTATTTCATAATTAGTCCTCCTTGAGGAGCTTGTTAAGGGGTTTTACCTTTCGGCACGAGACAAGGGATCTCTGAGAGGCACATGCTCTTCCTTGCTTTTATGGGCTTTCACTGAGAAAAGTTTCACCCCTTGAGGTTTTCCTCTCAATTTCTAGAGTTCAGTCTGATAACTGATGTTAAGCGCATGCAGATTCTGAACCGGAAATGCTGTGAAAGGCCCAGTCTTTGACTTGAGCAGCAGCATCTCCTCCTCTGTTCCAATTGAAGGGTGGTGGGACCTCACTTACAAGTTCCATCGTATGCAATATTCAGAAAAAACAAAGGTGCAGAGGACCACGTGGTGGAGAATAGGATGCACAGTGAGCAATAATAGCATGAGCACCTGTAACCCCCTCCTTCTCTTCTCCATTGTCAGGAATGGAAATCCTCAATCCTGCATTCATTTTTGCACTAATAAGAATTTATTTATAGATACATACCATCTGTAGCGAAAGCTGGACCGTAAGAAAGGCTGAGCGCCAAAGAACAGAGGCCTTTGGACTGTGGTGCTGGAGAAGACTCCTGCGCGTCCCTTGGACTGCAAGACCATCAAACCGGTCAGTCCTAGAGGAGATCGACCCTGACTGCTCTTTAGAAGGCCAGATCCTGAAGCTGAAACTCAAATCCTTTGGCCACCTAATAAGAAGGAAGGACTCACTGGAGAAGAGCCTAATGCTGGGAAAGGTTGAGGGCAAGAGAAGAAGGGGACGACAGAGAAGGAGGTGGCTGGATGGAGTCACTGAAGCAGTAGGCATGAGCTTAAATGGACTCCAGAAGAGGGTAGAGGACAGGAAGGCCTGGAGGAACGTTGTCGCTCGGACACGACTTTGCAGCTAACAACAGCAACCATCTATAGCAGGCGTGGGGCAATTAATTTCCCCAAGGGGCCACCCGAGAAGCTGGGACCGCTGTGGAGGCCTGCACCAATAGGGCTGCGAAAGTGCATAGTTTGGCAGGCAGACACGTACATGCATAAATTAAATTTTAAAAAGTCGCCTTCAAAATAAAAAGCAATTATTGGCAAGCCAGACTGGGACACCGATGTGGCCTAGAACGCCCAGCTCTGATCTACAGGCTGCCCAATTTCCAAGGACTCCAGGCAATTTAACCATTTTAACAGTAAGGGGGGGGGAAAGTCAGAAAACGAAAACATAAAGCAACCCAAAGGCAAGTTTATAAGACAGACAGACAGACAAAAAAACCAATCCAACCCAAGAGATTGAAAAGGAGACACGGAGTGAGCTCTACGCAACAGCAGCGGTGAAGAGAAGCCTCTTTTATCAGGGCAAGCCTGGAAATGACCACACCAGTTTTCCTCCTTTTTGTAGGCACAAAGAAATTGGGGGATGGGAGGTGGTTATAGCTGCAGGGTATCCACGCCTAATGTTGGGAGAAATGCCATTATTCTAATTCCGCCAGACAGGATCCTTTTATTGCATTAGGAGAGTTTCCGGATTATGCTAACGTATTCAGGGCAACAAATAATGCAAGAGCAGATGCACTAAAATAGCACACTTTTTTGGCGGGGGGTGGGGGTTGGGTGGGGGTGGGGGTGCCTGATAATGATACCCTAATTCCTTTGCAGTCTCTCCTACCTCTGAGACAAAGGCAATAGATTTCTGTCCCCAGAGGTCAGATCTTGCAGAGGCCCTACAGTTGAACAATTTAATTTATTTATTTATTTTATTTTAATTCCATTTATATCCCGCCCTTCTCCGAAGACTCAGGGCGGCTTACAAGCTTAGCAGTAGCCTTCATTCTATGTATATGCCAGCTTATTAGGGCTTTCACACACACCCCAGCGGCATTATTACAAAGTCAGCTTAATTGCCCCCAACAATCTGGGTCCTCAATAAGGCTTGCCTAGAAATCCCGCAAGATTTCTCTGTTCTGTGTCCTGTCTTTTGGTAAAACTTCATTCCTTGGAGATTTCTGGGTGGAAATCTGACCTAACTTTCAATGTGTTTCCTGGGGGAATAGAGAATCAATAAGATTCCAGGGTAGAAATTTCCTTTGTGTTAGTCATCCTGAAGTCAGGGCCAACTGGCAGGTTAGGAGCCCAGTGCAAAGCCTATCTAATACGTAATAAAGTGTTAATTAGCTGCAGCGTAGATCTTAATAATAGCAATAGTCCTACTACTACTACTACTGCTATTACTACTACTACTACTACTACTACTACTATAATTAAAGCCGTTAATACATGGGCAGTCCCAGTGATATGCTACCTAGCTGGAATTATTAATTGGACTTTGGTTGAACTGGAAAAACCTAGACTGGAAAACGCGTAAACCTTTGAATACGCACCACGCTGTACATCCACATATACAGGTTGTATCTGCCAAGTCACATCGACAGGTTGTACCTGCCAAGAAAAATAGAGGGGAGAGGGCTATTGCAAATCCACCATACTGTAGAAGAAGAAAAACAAAGTTTAAACGACTATGTGAATCAAAGTACAGAAAAATTGCTGCAGGCTGTGAAAACCGAGAGCATTATAAAAATAATAGAAACAAAAGGCAGAATATAAGGAAAAACGGCTGGATGATGGATTAAATAGATGGAGAACCAAAGCTTTGCATGGACAGCATTTGAAAAACATTGAAGGAAAATGCGACAACAACTTGACATGGGCATGGCTTAAGATGGGAACCATCAAGAAGGAAACGGAAGGCTTAATACTGGCTGCTCAAGGACAAGCACTACAAACTAATGCCATGAAAGCGAAGATACAAAAATCCACTGACAATCCAAATTGCCGACGTTGCAACGACAAAGTTGAAACTGTTTCACATTTAATATGTGAGTGTAGCAAAATCGCACAAACTGATTACAAAGCGAGACATGACCGAGTTGCTAAACTAATCCACTGGGCATTGTGTAAAAAAGACGACTTTCCTGTGTCCGAAAAGTCGTGGGAACATAGAGTGGAAAAAGTTGTCGCGAATGAGAGGGTGAAGATCTCGTGGGACTTCCGAATACAGACAGATCGCCATTTGGAACACAACACGCCAGATATCGCAGTTGTAGAGAACTGAAGCGGATAGCTGATTGATATTGCTGTACCAGGAGATGCCAGAGTTGAAGAAAAAGAACTGAAAAAAATTACGAAATACCGCGACCTGGCCATCGAAACTGCGCGATTACGGATGAAACGCGTAACAGGGATGCCCATTGTCATCGGGCACTGGGAACGATGTCCAAAAACTTTGCAAAACACATCAAGAAACTGCAGCTTCCTGCAATAACTCCAGCAAAGCTACAAAAAACTGCGCTACTCGGAACATCTTACATTTTAAGGAAATACCTGGTTGATACCTAGGATGCTGGCAGCAACCCGTGTCAACCATCAGCGCCAGTCAATTTGAATGTTCAGTTGACTGAGGTTCATGTTTAATGAATAAAAGATAATAATAATAATAATTAATAATGATAATAATAGAGTTGGAAGAGACCTTGGAGGGAGGAAACGCTGTACCATTTCAGACAAATGCCTGTCTAGTCTCTTCTTAAAAACTTCCAGTATTGGAGCATTCACCACTTCTGGAGGCAGGCTGTTCCACTGGTGAATTGTTCTCACTGTCAGGAAATTTCTCCTTAATTCTAGGTTGCTTCTCCTTGATTTAGTTTCCATCTGTTGCTTCTTGTCCAGCCTTCAGGTGCTTTGGAGAATAGCTTGACTCCCTCTTTTTTGGGGCAGCCCCTGAGATATTGGAAGGCTGCTATCATGTCCCCCTCGTCCTTCTCTTCACTAAACTAGACATAACCAATTCCAGCAACCGTTCTTTGTATGTTTTAGCCTCCAGTCCACTGATCATCTTTTTTGCTCTTCTCTGTACTCTTTCTAGAGTCTCCACATCTTTTTTACATCATGGTGACCAAAGCTGGATGCAGCACTCCAAGTGTGGCCTTGCCAAGGCCTTGTAAAGCGGTATTAACACCTCATGTGATCTTGATTCTATCCCTCTGTTAATGCAGCCTTGGACTGTTGGCTATTTTGGCAGGCGGCAGCACACGGCTGGCTCCTATTTAATTGATTCTCCTTACACTCCTTCATGTTGCTCCACACCTGATGCATTGTGAGATAAACAAATGTTTAAACTCAAAGGTTGCATATCTAGCTACAGAATCATATCCAGTCACCCAAAACTATAATAATAATAATAATAATAATAATAATAATAATAATAATAATAATAATAATAATAATAATAATAACAACAACATGGGGGAACCTGGGGGAGTGCTTGTGAGTGTTTTTGCAGTTCAGCTTGGGAGAGACCCCATGCCAAGAGACTCCGTGGATGTTATCTCATATTTCATTTGGAGCCCTTGCTGTTGCAGATGTTTGCAGACGCGAGGTTTGGCTGGCTCCGGTAAGTTGTTGTTCAGCAGGACTAGAACTCACAGTTGCCTGGTTTAATAATAATGATGATGATGATGAAGAAGAAGAAGAAGAAGGAGAAGAAGTAGTAGTAGTAGTAGTTGGAAGGGACCTTGGAGGTTATCTAGTCCAACCCCCTGCTCAGGCAGGAAACCCTATACCATTTCAGGCAAATGGCTGTCCAGTCTCTTCTTAAAAACTTCCAGTGTTGGAGCATTCACCACTTCTGGAGGCAGGTTGTTCCACTGGTTAATTGTTCTGACTGTCAGGAAGTTTCTCCTTAGTTCTAGGTTGCTTCTCTCCTTGACTAGTTTCCATCCATTGCTTCTTGTCCTGCCTTTGGGCGCTTTGGAGAACAGCTTGACTCCCTCTTCTTTGGGGCAGCCCCTGAGATATTGGAACACTGCTATCATGTCACCCCTCAACCTTCTCTTCGTTAAATTACACATACCCAATTCCAGCAATCGTTCCCTATATGTTTTAGCCTCCAGTCCCCCAATCATCTTTGTTGCTCTTCTCTGTACCCTTTCTAGAGTCTCCACATCTTTTTTACATCGTGGTGACCAAAACTGGATGCAGTATTCCAGGTGTGGCCTTACCAAGGCATTGTAAAGTGGTATTAATACTTCACTTGATCTTGATTCTATCCCTCTGTTAATGCAGCCTAGCATTGTGTTGGCTTTTTTGGCAGCTGCAGCACACGGCTGGCTCATATTGAAGTTATTGTCTACTAGGACTCTGAGATCCCTCCCACAGTTACTACTATTGAGCAAGGTACTCCCTATACTATACCTGTGCATTTGATTTTTCCTGCCTAAATGCAGAACCTTACTTTTTTCACAGTTGAATTTCATTTTGTTAGATAGCGCCCAGTGTTCGAGTCTGTCCAGATCCTCCTGTATTTTAAGCCTGTCTTCTGGAGTATTGGCTATTCCTACCAGCTTGGTGTCATCTGCAAATTTGATGAGTTCCCCATGAGTTCCGGATTACCTTAGGGAGCACCTGCTACCAGCATCAGTCTCCCATCGTCCTGTGCCCTCCTTAGGGTTCCGCCGGTTAGAGATTGCCGGCGGGTGATTCCCAGGGGGAGGGCGTTCTCTGTGAGTGCGCCCGCCCTTTGGAACGAACTGCCGATGGAGCTTCGGACTGCCCCCGACCTTCGCTCTTTTCGCTGGGACTTAAAAACCTGGTTGTTCGAATTGTCTGGCCTGGACTGAGGGATTTTAAATTTTAAAGTATTTAATTAAATTATATTAAATTAATTTTAAAATTTTAATTTTATTGTTATTAGGAATTGTGGGCCTGTACTAATTTAATTCCATTTTATTCTTTTTTGTACTGTTTTAATTGCCTTGTGAACCGCCCTGAGTCCTTCGGGAATAGGGCGGTATATAAATTCAACTAATAAATAAATAAATAATAACTCTATCCCTTCATCCAAATCGTTAATGAAGATGTTGAAGAGCACTGGCCCCAGAACAGAGCCCTGGAGCACCCCACTACACACTTCCTTCCATGTAGATGCAGTCGGTGGTGATGCTATCTAACCCACATTTTTCTATCTTATCAAGTAGTAGGTTGTGATCTACTTTATCAAATGCCTTACTGAAGTCCAAGTAAATTATATCTACAGCATTCCTCTGGTCCACTAGGTCAAAGAATGCAATAAGATTTGTCTGGCATGATCTGTTTTTGACAAACCCATGTTGACTTTCAGTGATGACTGTTTGCATCAAGGTGTTCGCTGATTTGTTGTTTGATTATCTTTTCCAGAATCTTTCCAGGTATTGAGGTCAGGCTGATAGGTCTGTAGTTTCCTGGATCTACTTTTTTCCCTTTTTTGAAGATCAGCTCTCTTCCAGTCCTCTGGTAGTTCCCCAGTGCTCCAGGATCTTTGAAAAATATAGTTCGGTGGTTCTGAGATCACGTCTGCCAGTTCCTTGAGAACTTTGGGGTGTAATCCATCTGGTCCTGGTGATTTGAACTCGTCTAGGCTGGACAGGTGTTCACTTACCATTTTCTTGCCTATCTTAACTTGCGTTTCTATTCTGTTTTTTATGGCACTGGTTTTGGTAGGTTGGACTGTTTTTTCCCTTTGTGTAAAGACAGATGCAAAAAACGAGTTAAATAGTTCTGCTTTCTCCCTATTGCTTGTCACCTTCTTGCCACTTTCCCCCACTAATGGACCAATCATTTCCTTAACTTTTTTCTTGTTTCTTATATGTTGAAAGAAGCATTTTTTGTTATTTTTGACTTTGGTCGCAAGCCTTAGTTCATTTTGAGCCTTAGCTTTCCTCACTTCATCTTTGCAGGCTCGGGCTATTTGCTGATATTCCGAATTAGTTATGTGCCCCTCTTTCCAATTCTTATACTTGTCCTTTTTATCTTTCAATTTATCAGAGAGTTCATTATGCAGCCATGCTGGTTTCTTTTGAGAGCTGTTAGTTTTCTTCTTTGTTGGTATTGTACTAGACTGGGCCTTTATTATCTCACTTTTCAAAATTTCCCAAGCTTCTTGAGTTGTTTTCCCCTTTAGGATTCTCATCCATGGAATTCTTCCCAAGGTCTCTCTAAGTTTATTGAAATTAGCTCTTTTAAAGTCCAAGACCCTAGTTTGGCTGTGTTCTATTGCTTGTGCTTCCAGAATGTTGAATTCCAATATTGCATGATCACAGGATTGAATTAAGTGGTTGTTTTTTCTTTTCTTAACATGCCGCCTTATTTTTATAAATAAGATGGTGAAAATAACTAATACTCCTTCCTCCTGTTTTCCCCACAACAACCCTGTGAGTTGGGCTGAGGGAGGCTGGCTCAAAGTCACCTGTCAGGATTTCATGCCTAAGAGGGGACTAGAACTCATTGTCTCCTGGTTTCTAGTCTGGTAGATACTTTAAATCAGGGGTGTCAAACTTGCAACGTCACGTGACGTGTCGTGACATATCGCGACTTTTCTCTCTCCATTGCCGGCAATGGGGTGGGTGCGGATTTGGCATGACGCATCCGGCCGAGAGGCTGGCAGTTTGACACCCCTGCTTTAAATGTTGCCTGAAATGTTCAAGCCTATCAGCTTAAATCATTAGAAGATTTAGAAAATGTTCCTTGCATCTTGGAACATTCAAGATGCATTAACTTCCTTAATTAATTATCCTTTCTTAAAAAAGAAAGGGAAAAGCAGTTGAACATCCTTGCCTTGCTTGAGTGGGACGCAAATGGATCTTTTTTTATTTGTCCACGGTCCACGAGTCCGGGGTATTTGAGGATCTGCCTTACTCCCACTGTATCTACTGGCCTCATTAGGCTGGACAGGACAGTCGTGGTCTGTGAACTGTCAATTAGGAATTGTCATCTAGCGGGACTCAGAAAGCATGCCTCTTCCATAGCTACGCCTGTCTTCTGGAACACCGTACCACTTAGATTTCCCTATTGTCCTGTGTGGGGGGGCCAGTAGAATAATGGAGCCTGTAGTGTTGGCGAATGGTGTTTTCACATGAGCTGTGGTGGTACACTGGATAGAATGCGGTATTGCAGGCTAATTCTGCCCACTGCCAGGAGTTCAATCCTGACCGGCCCAAGGTTGACTCAACCTTCCATTTTTCTGAGGTCGGTAAAATGAGGACCCAGATTGTTAAGGGCAATATGCTGACTCTGTAACGTAAAGCACTGTGAAGCGGGATATATACTTCTATTGCTACTGCTATTTATTTTCTGTTGGTTGGTTGGGAATGGTGTGTTTCAAGCAGAACTCTTGAAGCAGGCATTGTCTCAAAAGGACACTTTTATTAGGGGTCAGTGACAGTAAGGAAGTCAAGGCGAGATCAGGGGAAAATCCCGCTCAAACAGTATAGTTCAGCCAGCAATATTCCCCATCCCACCAAAGTCATCATCGTAATAATAAAGTTGGAGGGGACCTTGGAGGTCATCTAGTCCAACCCCCTGCTCAGGCAGGAAACCCTATACCATTTCAGACAAATGGCTGTCCAGTCTCTTCTTAAAAACTTCCTGTGTTGGAGCATTCACCGCTTCTGGAGGCAGGTAGTTCCACTGGTTAATTGTTCTAACTGTCTGGAAGTTTCTCCTTAGTTCTAGGTTGCTTCTCTCCATGATGAGTTTCCATCCGTTGCTTCTTGTCCTGCCTTCGGCTGCTTTGGAGAATAGCTTGACTCCCTCTTCTTTGGGGCAGCCCCTGAGATACTGGAACGCTGCTATCATGTCCTCCCTCGTCCTTCTCTTCATTAAACTAGACATTCCCAATTCCAACGCTGGCTCTTCGGCTTTGAAACGGAGATGAGCACCGGCCCCTAGAGTCGGAAATGACTAGCACGCATGTGCGGGGGAACCTTTACCTTTACCTGTGTGATCGCTATCAAGTCGGTTGGGGTTTTTTTGTGTGTTCTTTCATTTAGTGAGCTTGTAAAATGTAATAAAATTAAAGTAATGGTGCAAAGAGTTGACCGGTCGCCCAGAAAGCGATGCAAAATAGTATTATTAAGTGAACGACGCTACAGTTATAAAGAATTTTTTTTAAAAAATGGTGGAAACTTAACCAAATGTGGCATTTCCAAAAGGTTTCCACAATTTTGGCCACTGCTGTAGTCTGGATAATGAAATAATAATAATAATAATAATAATAATAATAATAATAATAATAATAATAATAATAATAATATGATGATGATGATGATGATGATGATGATGATGATGATGATGTGAGTTTCATCCTTTTGAATGGTGATGTGAAGGAATAACCTAATAACGGAGTTGGAAGGGACCTTGGAGGTCATCTAGTCCAACCCCCTGCTCAGGCAGGAAACCCTGTACCATTTCAGACAAATGGCTGTCCAGTCTCTTCTTAAAAACTTCCAGTGTTGGAGCATTCAAAGCTTCTGGAGGCAGGTAGCTCCACTGATTAATTGTTCTCAATGTCAGAAATTTCTCCTTCGTTCTAGGTCGCTTCTCGCCTTGATGAGTTTCCATCCGTTGCTTCCTTGTCCTGCCTTCGGGCGCTTTGGAGAATAGCTTGACACCCTCTTCTTTGGGGCAGCCCCTGAGATATTGGAAGGCTGCTATCATGTCCCCCCTCGTCCTTCTCTTCATTAAACTAGACGTACCCAATTCCAGCAATCATCTGCAAAAAAAACAAGCAAGCTCAGAGAGCACCAAGCCCCCCCCCCGCACTAAAACATTAAATATGAAAATAAACAGCGCTTAAATAAGTTAAAGAAAATGCAGTAGGGGAACGGTGCATCTTCCTCCTAGTCCACTAGTCCACTCCTCTATTGTGAAAGTCCCCTAGCCAGGCTAAAAAAAATGGTAGAGCCAGGTTTTTAGGCTCTTTTGGAAGATGGGGGGTGGTGGGGTGGGGTGGGTGGGGGATGTCGGCTCTCGAGGAGCGCGATGTTCCAGCAGTGGGAGCTGCAGCAGAAAAGGCCCTTGTCCTGGTCTCTGCCGTTCCGTGGCCAACGGGTCCGCAGCATGCTCCTTCTGCTGGCACGAGCGGGGCAAGCAATCCCATTTGGGCGGGGTGTGTGTGACACGATTCCCCCCAAAATATGTTTTGTTTTTTTCTAAAAGCATTCGTGGTTGCTCGGATGCTTTTCCTGCATCCCTTTTCCTTTCGCTAGGAGATCGTCCCATCTCTTTTGGTTTTAGAATTTGCTCTACAAGACAGGTGTTTTGACTCCGCCTCCCAAAATGGATTTGAGTGAAACAAAAGACCTATCCATCGATGGCAGAATTTTGCCTTGCTTTTACTTCTTCTTTTTTCTTTTCCTTTCACGGACTGTAACAAGCCAGCTCTTTTTTTTTTTTTTTTGTGGCGGTAAACTGAATTGGGCAAAGGGGTCCTAAAGAACAGGTTGGCTTAATTGCCACCGATGTTTGTTTTTTTTGCCTGTCTCTTCACCCAAAGCCTTTCTTCATGTGCGCTTTTTTTTTATTCCCGCTCTTAATTTGCATCCCGCCTTTCAAGAAATTAAGAAACAAGCTTCTTTTCAGCTTCAGGATCTTGTGTGTGGAAGAGTGTGGTTGACAGTTTTCGTTTCCTTCCAAGGGAGACAGGTGTCTTTTATAAGGACATGTGTCTCCTTGTTTTCCAAACAAACCCGTTTCAGTTGCTAAAATGGTTTTCTCTTCCTACGTCTTTATAAAAGCAGGGTGACCTACTTTGTTCCACTCTGTCCAATGCTGACGGAGCTCGTAGCTGCTGCCCAGAATAACATTGGTCTAGTTGAGATAGAGCAATAAACCGCACTTGGGTTGCTCATGATAATGCAAGCATGCGCCTTGCCTGACTCTTCTTGTTTGACCACTCCTGCTAGCTAGACAAGTTTGAGCTCCGAGTCCCTGGTTTGTTGCTTTTTTCAAACCAAAGTTAAAATGAGGGGGTCCTTGGTGCTCTCCCGAGCTGGGTGGTTTTCTTGCAGACGTTTCGTTATTCAAACTAAGTAACACGTTCAAATGCTGACGCAATGAAACGTCTGCAAGAAAACAACCCAGCTCGGGAGAGCACCAAGGACCTTTCATTTTTCAACCCCCCCCCCGAGCTACAAATATTTTCTTTTATTGGCCAACGCAGGCCTCTTCTTGATTTCTGATTCTGCCCGGTTAAGAAACCAACAAGTTCCTTCTTCAGACATAAAACAATACAATCGGCGCATTGATGTTTCCAAATCCGAACAGTGCGTGCATTCATTCACTTGAGGCACCAACTTCCAGACTGAGTTTGGGCAAGTTGGTGATAAAAACCAAACAGTTAGAAAAAGACAAGCTTAAACAGGATTGTAAAGAACAATTTAGAAAGAAAGAGAGAAGAGGATGGCGACACTCCCACGTATAAAAAATATTCAACAGGGACCCCAGCCATCCTACCCTGGCAGAAAAGAGGCAGTGGGGGTTTTTTTTGGCTCAATCCTGATATTGATGCTGAGAGGGGGGAAAAAAAACACGTTCTTTCATTACACACAAATTGGTCCATTGACTGTGCTTTAGTAGTTGGAATAGTTCTTTCTCCTGTTGCAAGTCATTAGGAGACCGTGCCTCATTGCTGCCCTAGCCCTTCGCTGCCGTTTCTGTTTTATGCAGAGCAGAGTTGCTACAGTTCAAATATCTTTTATATTTCATATATCTTTCATAATTTATTGCTATACATTCCGGCACGTTTTAATAATTCATGGTGCAAAAGCCAGTGTCTTTTGCTGCCCTCTGGTGTTGTTTGAAGTTGCTGGCTATTTAACTGGGAAATTAAAGCCTGTTCCGTGCCAAAATTGTCCTGTCTGGTGTGTGTCAGTGTCTGGTGTGGCTCTCTTCATGTGATTGCAAAGAGTCGACACTAACTTGAGCAGTTAATGAACATCCGAGGTCCTTTTTAACTTGGCCTGTGGCGTTTAAAGTCCAGAGTGCCTTTTCTTTTTCTTGTAAATCGGGGGTGGGGGTCTAACCTTGGCAACTTTCAGACCTGTGGACTTCTGGGAATTGAAGTCCACAGGTCTAAAGGTTGCACAGGTTGGACACCCTTGCTTTAAATTCTCCGCTTTTTTTTAATTTAAGCGATCTGGCTGTTTTAATGTTTTGTAATTTTTTTTATTATGTTTGTGAGCTGCTCAGAATCACTCGGCAGCGAGATAGGCAAAGCATATCCATTTAACAAATTAATTAATTAAAACAGTAGCTTGGGGTGAATCTTGAGTCAGTGACAGTAGCCAAAATTGTGGAAACCTTTTGGGAAAAGTATTTTTGAGGTTTGGCTAATAACACCACTTTTTTTTTTTGGAGTAGTACCATAAAATTATATATCAAAGGAAAGATAATTTAATCAAGAATGTAACGCAACAAGGTTTGTTCAATTATCCGTGCTGTATTCTATGAAAAGTTATATAGCCAAATAACCAGAAACAGGAAGCACAACTTGCTTAGGTGGATATCAGCTAGCTTCCCTTCATGTGGTTGTAGCCAATGAGCCAATGAGAGCCAATCAGGTGTCCTCTTGTTTTGGCAATGAGCCAATCAGATCGCGGTAGGATCCAGTGATCGATGTCATGTATTGAAGCCGAGAGGAGGACATTTGTCAGTGTGTTATGTGATCGCTATCAAGTCGGTTGAGGGTTTTTTTTTGTGTTCTTTCATCTAGTCAGTTTGTAAAACGTAATAAAATTAAAGTAATGGTGCAAAGAGTTGACTGGTCGCCCAGAAAGCGATGTAAAAATAGCATTATTAAGTGGACGAGGCTGCAGTTATAAAGAAATTCGTAGAAAAATGGGTGGATACGTAACCAAAGGTTGGCATTTCTACTTTACGCTTTTTCCCAAAAAGGGTTTCCACAATTTTGGCCACCTCTGTAGGCGTGTATGTTTATCTTAAAAGAGTCTCAAGTCACGTTCAGAAAGGTTAAAGCAGGAGTCTTCAAACTTGGCCCTTTTATGACTTGTGGACTTCAACTCCCCAAATTCCTTAGCCAGTGTGTCTAGCTGAGGAATTCTGGGAGTTGAAGTCCACAAGTCATAAAAGGGCCAAGTTTGAAGACCCCTGGGTTAAAGGAATGGATTGTTCACTAATTCGGAGCATCTGGGTGGCTGCCCAGCTCAAACAATGCAAACTCTGCGGGAGATATCAAAGCCAGTAAATCAGACTTCTCCCTCCCTCCCCCTTTCCAGCAAACAAAGATGAAACAAACAAAACGATTAGCTGGAAACGAGAGACTCTGATTTGTTATATGACACCAGATGGGAAGTCTGCTCATCCTGATCCACACCCCTAAGGAACGAACAAGCCAGGGCTTAACTGCCTTTCTAAAGGATTCTGCAGGGGGTTGGTCAGCTGTAAGTTTTTTTGAGGGAGGGGGGAAGAATACAGCAGGCACCAGCACAGGGAAAAGCTGCCCCCTGGGGGCCGTGGGGTGACATTGCTTCATGGAAGGCACCCGGGAGCCTGGCTTCCACCATAGAGCCCTTTTATCATCCCTTTCCGTCAATAAACCATGGCAGCTGTTAAAATACTGGGAGAAGGAGGGCTGCTGAAGTGTATGTATGTATGTATGTATGTATGTATGTATGTATTTATTTATTTATTTATTTATTTTAATTCCATTTATATCCCGCCCTTCTCAGAAGACTCAGGGCGGCTTACAAGCTTAGCAGTAGCCTTCATTCTATGTATATGCCTGCTTATTAGGGCTTTCACACACACCCCAAGCGGCATTTTTACAAAATCAGCTTATTGCCCCCAACAATCTGGGTCCTCATTTTACCTACCTCGGAAGGATGGAAGGCTGAGTCAACCTTGAGCCTGGTGGGACTCGAACCTGCACTAATTGCAGGCAGCTGGTGTTACTTAAGGAGGCGTTAGCCCACTGCTCCACCAATTTATACCACAAGTACCATTTAGAATGGAATAGAAGCTGGAAGGGACCCTGGAGGTCTTCTAGTCCAGCCCCCCTCTCTTAAGCAGGAGAACCTCTACCATCTCAGGCAAGGGACTGTCCAGCCTCTTTTTTAAAAACCCCAGTGACGGAGCGCCCACGATTTCTGGGGGCAAAAGCTGTTCCCTTTGTAAAGGCAGCCTAAAGAAAGGAGCAGAACTAACTACTGGTAATCCTCGACTTACAGAGTTTCGTTTAGTGACAATTCAGAGTTACAGCGGCACTGAAAAAAGCGACTTAATGGCCGTTTTTCACACTTAGCGGCTGTTGCAGTATCCCCATAGCCAGGTGATTGAAATTCGGACGCTTGGTACCTGAATCATATTTATGACGGATGCAGCGTCCCGGGGTCATGTGATCACCTTTTGTGACCGTCTTGCAAGCAAGGTCAGTGGGGGAAGCCGGATTCACTTAACAACCATGTTACCAACTTAGCAACTGCAGTAATTTGCTTAACTGTGGCAGAAAAGGTCGTAAAATGGCTGAAAATTCACCTAGCGAATGTTTCACTTAACAAAAAAAAATTGGGCTCAGTTTTGGTCATAAGTTGAGGACTATCTGTATTTCAAAGATTAAATAAATAAATAAATAAATAAATAAATAAATAAATAAATGAAGTTCCTTTTCTAACGAAAGCAACAAAACAATTTCAAAGATGTGTGAACAAATCTTCCTTCCTTCCTTCCTTCCTTCCTTCCTTCCTTCCTTCCTTCCTTCATGTCTCCTGTTTTTCCTCCCTCCCTCCCTCCTTCCTTCCTTCCTTCCTTCCTTCCTTCCTTCCTTCCTTCCTTCCCTCACTCAAGGCAGGGAATATATCTAATACTCCTTCCTCCTCTCTTTTCCCCCTAACAGCAACCCTGTGAGGTAGGTTGGGCTGAGACTGAGTGATTGGTTCAAGGTCATCCAGCTGGTTTTCATGCCTAAGTTGAGACAAGAACCCACCATTTCCTGCTAATTGACGCAGTCACCCAGCCGGCTTTCATGACTAAGGCAGGACTAGAACTAGAACTCACCGTCTCCTGGTTTCTAGGCCACTGCTTTCAACACAAGAAACAAACTGACAGCAGAAAATTACCTGCTGGTCTATTGAGTGTGCCTTTGAGGGTTTTTTTAAAAAAATTATTTTTAATGTTTGTCGGATGATGGACATGTGTTTATCCCCAGCGTGTTTAAACTCAGTTTGCTAATGACTGTGCCGCTAACTCCGCTGGATGTTGGTTCCCAGCTCCCAACTAATCTTTCTGTGAAGTAATACTTTCTAATGTTACTTTTAAACTCCCCTCCTATATATATATTTCCAATTGGGCCACATGAGTGGCCGGGCTGGTGCGCGGGTATGCACACGTGCACAGCCCCAGTGGTGGGTGCTCAAGCCTTCACTCGCACGAGCATCGCAGAGACTCCATCCTCTCTTTCTCTCTCTTCCCCCCGCTCCCCCCCGCTCCGGGCTTCCAACCTGGAAAGGTTGGGGAACTCTGATTTAAACCATTATTTTTGACCTCTCTTCTGCAATAATTCTCATAACTGCATTTGCCTTTCAGATCTTTGATCTTTGAAGGCGGCTGTTTTTTCTTCTTTAAAGATCCTTGAGGCCTCCTGCCAATTCTGCTAGGTTTTTATAATAATAATAAAGTTGGAAGGGACCTTGGAGGTCATCTAGTCCAACCCCCTGCTCAGGCAGGAAACCCTATACCATTTCAGACAAATGCCTGTCCAGTCCCTTCTTGAAAACTTCCAGTGTTGGAGCATTCACGGCTTCTGGAGGCAGGTTGTTCCACTGGTTAATTGTTCTGACTGTCAGGAAGTTTCTCCTTAGTTCTAGGTTGCTTCTCTCCTTGGTTAGTTTCCGTCCGTTGCTTCTTGTCCTGCCTTCAGGCGCTTTGGAGAACAGCTTGACTCCCTCTTCTTTGGGGCAGCCCCTGAGATCCTGGAACACTGGTATCCTGTCACCCCTCACCCTTCTCTTCATTAAACTAGGCATACCCAGTTCCAGTAACTGCTCCTTCTATGTTTTAGCCTCCCGTCCCCTGATCATCTTTGTTGCTCTTCTCTGCACTCTTTCTAGAGTCTTCTAGAGTTTTCTTTCCAGACCCCTTCGTATTTTGGTTGCTTTCTTCTAATGTGCATGGGCGTCTTTCGATTTATTTACTTATGCGATGTTTGTCCCGCCTTTATTACTTTATAAGTAACTCAAGGCGGCAAAGATGCCTAACGCCCCTTCTCCCTATTTTCCCCACAGCAACAACCCTATGAGGTAGGTTGGGCTTGAGAGTAACTGTGCCAATGTCAGGCAGCCAACGTTCATGCCTAAGACGGGACTAGAATTCACAGCTTCCTGGTTTCTAGTGTGGGCCTTTAACCACTAGACCAGAAGTCCCCAACCTTTTGAGCGCCAGGGACCGGTTCCACGGAGAAAGGTTTTTCCACAGACCGGAGAGGGCGTGTTTTGATGTGCTGCCTGCATCCCACGGACGGGGCTTGTTTGTGCGGACCAATTGCTGGCATACTGTGCACCTGGTACCGGTCCACGGACCGGCGGGGTACGAGACCCCTGCAGTAGACCAAGCCAGCTTCTATTTTAGGGTTGTTTTTAAAGTAGAGATGCCTTAAAAGTAAAAAAAAATGAGGTTTTCTGTTAGCTTGGGAAGAGTTGGCCAAACCGCGTGCAGGTACTTCAACCATTCATTTAGCGACCATTCACAAATTACAACGTCAATGAAAAAAAGTGACTTATGACCTGTTTTCCACGTGTAGCCTCGCCGTGGTCACGTAATCAAAATTCAGTCGCTTGTCAACCGAGTCGTATTTACGAAGGTTGCGGTATCCCAGGGATCATCACGCGATCCCTTTTTGTGACCTCCTGACAATCATCCTCAGTGGGGAGAGACAGATTGACTGAACCACTGTGCAGTGGTTAACAGCTACAGTGATCCACCTAACAATTATATTATATTTTATATTTATATTTATTATATTTTTATACCGCCCTTCTCCCGAAGGACTCAGGGCGGTGTACAGGGCAATAAATTATTGTAAGAAAGATCAGAAAATGGGCCAAAATTCACTTAATGACTGTCTCACTTAGCAACAGAAATGCTGGGCTCAGAGTCGACTTAACCTGTAGAGTAAAATGAATTTAAAGTACTGACAGTTCTCTTCCTCGTATGATTTGGCTTCTTCATTTTTGAACTTTGGCAACGGATTAAAGCTGGAATTTATTATCTTATTTTGTTTCCCCTCCTTGCTTCTCTCACAGCTACTTATCTGTTGGAATTTGCAGGTTCTGTTGTTCTTCTGCCCAACAGATAGGTAAGCCGGTCCCAGAATGGCTTGTTTTTGCTTCTAAATATATTATTCTGAGGATACGAAAGGGTGGTAGAAGTATCCGAGGTTAGTACATTTGGAAAGAATTCAGTGTTGACTTTACTTAAAATAAATGTTATTGTTGAATAAGCCAGAATGGCTGGGCTTACAGACCGGTAAGCCAAACAGATCACCTTTTTTGTGTGTGTGTGCTGTGAGTATGACGAATGAATTTGTCCTACGACACACTCCAATAAAACTAATGGTGAATAATTAGCAATAGCACTTAGACATATACTGCTTCAGAGTGCTTTGCAACCCTCTCTAAGGGGCTGTTGCCCCCCCCAAAAAACCACAAAACAATCTCTTACCGACCTCGGAAAAATGGAAGACTGAATCTACCTTGAGCCGGTCAGGATCGAACTCCTGGCAGTGGGCAGAGAGTCAGCCTGCAAATACTTCATACTAACCACTGCACTGCTACGGCTCAAAACATGCCGTTTGTAACGATTTGTAAATGTTACAGTTATCGGTAAAATAATAAAAACAATTCAATACTGTTTAATAGGTAGGATGAACTTGCCTACGTGTCCATAATTCCTGAAACCACTCATATTTTTTGCTCCACTCTTATTTTGGGTCAAAAGTATATTTATATATCTATATCTATATCTATATGTAAAACAGCAATTACAATATAGAACAGTGGTTCTCAACCTTTTCTTCACAGCGGACCCCCTTTAAATACCTTTTGTGTCCACAGAATATGGCCACGGACCCCCCCCAAGATTTCACTCAAGACTCAAATCATAACATTTTTTTCAAGCCTTCACTGTGACGACATTACGCTCTCTTCCTCTCCCCCCCCCAATTGTCTGCAGACCACAGGTTTAGAACCTCTGATACAAAAAAATTCCAACTCTGTTGTCAGCTTGCGTATGAATAATGGTAGGAGCCAATTTTTCAGTGATCCCGTTCTGTGTGCACAAAACTCCCCCAGATTTGTCAACGGGTCCCAGGAGGCTTGTAACCCCACAGCTGGAGAAGGAATTCCTGGCTTACTACAGTATGAACTCGACCAATTGCTCATTATAGTAAGCTTCTGTGCTTTTAATTTGTTTTAGAAAAAGGTCTCTTAACAGTAGAGCTGCCAACTCTTAAGATTGTGGCCTTCCAATCTTTGGGATGACACCTTCCAGAGTTTCTAGCAGCTACGTGCCTTGTTAGGAACAACTGGTTTAGTGCGTTGGAAAATAACATCGAAACAAAAGGCACGCCAAGTTTTTGACATTCCCCTATGACGAGAAAAGATTGCTGCTTGCGTAACTCTTTAAAAAAAAATCATACACAGCCCCAGAGCCTCTCTGCCAGTGGGATGGGCAGTCTCTGAATTTGATATGTAAAAATAAATATAAATAAATTGATTTTTTTTAAAAAAAAGATAACTTGCTAGTCTGTTAAGAACCATATGCTGAAAGTGTAAGTTGGGTATTTCTTCTGCGATTTTGGGGATTATCAACACGATTTTGACAGCAGGATGATACTAACGCGAGTGTGGAAGTATTTGGATGTGCTACAATAAAAGTTACCCAGTTAAGGTGGACCTCGGTCTTAAGCACTAAAATGCTTCCGCGGCGAAAGGATTTGCTGGCGATAGCCCCGTTGCCTGATGCCCAGTTGGGGGGTTCCTTTTGTGGTACCCATTAATCTACTCGCGGTTGCCTGCTTTCAGTCTGCTGGGTTGGCAGGAGCTGGAGTATGGGACAGGAGTTTACACACACACACACACACACACACACACACACCCCGCGGCCAGCAACAGGCCTCAAAACGCCTGCTGATTGGCAGCCCAGCGTTCTCATTTCGCGAGCCGCCACACTCCCAACTGTACTTGAAAATGTCCTAGCCTTTATTAATCAGGGGATACAACGATGCATTTTAATGTTTGTTTCTTCCCTTTCTTCTTTCTCTTTTCTTCCTGTCTTTTTTTTTTTTTGCAGCCTACGCTCTAAGCCACCTTCAGCAATATGGGGTCAGAAAACCCAAGCTGTAAAATTATGACGTTCCATCCGACCCTAGAAGAATTCCAGGATTTTGGAAAGTACATCGCTTACATCGAATCCCAAGGTGCTCACCGGGCGGGGCTTGCTAAGGTGAGTGTGCTGTGGGTCCCGCTGAGTTTACTTAACACTTTCTTCAGGATAGTCTCTCCCATCGTTGATTCCACTTGCACTTTTGCACTTGATTTGGCAAACTTTCATCATTTTTAATTTCGTTGAGCTGACATCACCGCAGGAGTTTAAAAAAAAGATGCCTTGTTACAAGATCTTTGGCTCTCACTGTGTGTGGGTCTTTTGTGAACTGAAAGTGGGTTTTTTTTTGCCATTTGTCCTTTTTCACATTCTTATAATTTATCTGCAGAGAGACACTACAGCTTTTCCATTTAACATCTGAATGAATATGTTGTACGCAAGCCTGATCGGGTCCTATTAAAATAAACTATTTACAACCGTTAATTATTCTGCTGTACTTTTAGTACGTATTTAGTTTGACCGATTATTGATAAATATAAATAATGCTAAAATAGATTGACTGCTAGTACCAGGTACGTGCAGTGCTTGATTCCCATGTAGTCTTATATGTACAGTTTGAAATGACAATTAATTAATTAATTCATTCATTCATTCATATGCTAAGGGCATTTAGGAAGTTAACCTTAGCTAGCCCGAAGCAGCTTTAAAAGCTATAAATGCTTCCGCGATCCAATCTCGATGTGCACAAACCCCTCAAAGCTGCCAAGAGGCAATTTGAATTCTTCAGTCAGGTCTGTGCTTTAAAATATAGACAGTTATGTCTCCTACTAAACTGCCACTGTCGGTTTTAAGTATCTGGGTGGGGGATCTAAGTGGTGGATTTTCTTGCAAAAAAAAAAGACTGGGGGTATCAAGGCCACTTCACAGGCAGTCCTTGACTTACGACCACAATTGGGACCAGAACTTTCATCTCTTAAGTGATGCGATTGTTGATGTACACCTAAATTTTTAAGCAACGCATGTGGTATTAAGCATTAAGCAAATCCCCATTGACCTTACTGGTTGAAAACCCCACGGGGAGGTCACATATAGTGACCCCAGCAATGGTACCTTTCTTAAGCACACGCTGGCTGCAGGCAACTGAAATTACGACCACATGGATCCTGTTGACGGTCACAAGTGTGAGAACTGATCGTAGTCCAATTTCAGTGCTGCTGTAACTGGTCGTTAAACAAGTAATTGCAAGTCAGGAGCTACTTGTACAAAGCACCTGTTTATAGAAACGCCATTTTGGCATCCTATCTGACACCTTCCCCCACGGGTACAAGTAGTTCTCAAGCCTACGGCCGCAGCTGAGCCCAAAATTTTATGTTGCTAGGCGAGACATTGGTTAGGCGAGTTTTGCCTCATTTTAGGACTTTTCTTGCCACAGTTGCTAAGCGAATCACTGCAGTTCTTAAGCTAATAACGTGGTGGTTAAAGTGAAACTGGCCTCTCCATTGGCTTAGTTCAGAGGTAGGCAATATTGGCTCTTTTATGACTCGTGGACTTCCAACTCCCAGAATTCCTCAGCCAGCATGGGGGAACTATGGCCCCTTCATGACTTGCAGACTTCAACTCCCAGAATTCCTGAGCCAGCATGGGGGAACTATGGCCCCTTCATGACTTGCAGACTTCAACTCCCAGAATTCCTGAGCCAGCATGGGGGAACTATGGCCCCTTCATGACTCGTGGACTTCAACTCCCAGAATTCCTCAGCCAGCATGGGGGAACTATGGCCCCTTCATGACTCGTGGACGTCAACTCCCAGAATTCCTCAGCCAGCATGGGGGAACCATGGCCCCTACATGACTTGCGGACTTCAACTCCCAGAATTCCTCAGCCAGCATGGGGGAACTATGGCCCCTTCATGACTCGTGGACGTCAACTCCCAGAATTCCTCAGCCAGCATGGGGGAACTATGACCCCTACATGACTTGCGGACTTCAACTCCCAGAATTCCTGATCCAGCATGGGGGAACTATGGCCCCTTCATGACTCGTGGACTTCAACTCCCAAATTCCTGAGCCAGCCTGGCTCAGCTTGGAAACCTCTCCCTTTCCCCTCAGCACGGCTGGCTCAGGAATTCTGGGAGTTGAGGTCCACGAGTCATTAAAGAGCCAAGGTTGCCTACCCCTGACTTAGTTTGTCGGAAGGTCGCAAGAGGGGAGTCACGTGACCCTGAAACGCTGCAACCGTCATAAATATGATTGGGTTGCCAAGCGGCAGTACTCCGATCACAGGGCCCTGCGGATGCTGCAGTGTAAAAAAATCGGTCGTAAGTCCCTTCTTTTCGGTGCCATCGTAACTTCACGTGGCCACTAAATGAACTGTTTGTAAGTCAAGGGCTACCTATATACTCTGCGGAACCGGTCCCTGGTGCCCAAAAGGTTGGGAACCCCTGTCTTAGATCCTTAACTTTTGCCTCATTGCTTGCTCCTTTTCAGCACAATACAGTAACTGATTCCCCATATTGCATTGTGTAGTTCATCTGTGAAGGGACGCGGTGGCTCAGTGGGTTAGGACGCTGAGCTTGTCGATCAGAAGGTCGGCCGTTTGGCGGGTCGAATCCCGAGTGCCGCGTAACAGAGTGAGCGCCTGTTACTCGTCCCAGCTTCTGCCAACCTAGCAGTTCGAAAGCACGTAAAAATGCAAGTAGAAAAATAGGGACCACTACGGTGGGAAGGTAACAGCGTTCCGTGCGCCTTTGGCATCCAGTCATGCCGGCCACATGACCACGGAGACGTCCTCGGACAAGCGCTGGCTCTTCGGCTTTGAAACGGAGATGAGCACCGGCCCCTAGAGTCGGAAACGACTAGCACGCATGTGCGGGGGAACCTTTACCTTTACCTTTAGTTCATCTGTGCCTTATTAAATAAAATACAATAAGGGGATGCATTACCACCCACCAATCAATTCAAAACACGGACGAACCCAAATCATATCTCATATCTTAAAAACAATAAATTTTAGTCGCAGAAAAGCTAAAGCAGTCTGGCCGTTTCAGATTCTGGATTAAAAAAAGACTAGAGGCAGTCCTCAATTTATGACCACCCACATTTCTGTTGCTAAGCGAGACAGTTGTCAAGTGAATTTTGCCCCATTCAACAGCATTTCTTGCCATAGATGTTAAGCGAATCGCTACAATTGTTAAGTTAGCAACGGAATTAAGTGAATATGGCTTCCCCGTTAACTTTGCTTGTCAGGTCGCCAAAGGGTCATTACGTGACCCTGGGACACTGCAACCGTCATAAATATGAGTTGCCAAGTGTCTGAACTATCCTTGCGTGACCCCGCGGATGCTGCAGTGGTTGTAAGTGTGAAAAACGGTCATAGGTCCTCCTTTTCAGCGCCATCGTAACTTCAAATGGCCACTAAACGAACTGTTTGTAAGTCAAGGGCTTCTGGTTACACACTGGGAGGGGCAAACGTAGGGTTCTAGCAGTGGGTCCATACTTTGTTTCAACACGGTTTACTAAACAAATCACAGTTCACCGATTTCACGTCATTCCCATTAGTTGTCCTTTCAAAACCAGAGCTCAAATGAACCGCACGATGCCTTTGCGCAAATGCGGCAGTGTAAAATGGGTGTGCGTGCACCTCGCTTTGAAATACATTGAGTACCAAATGCCTTGGAACACATCTGTCAGGTTTTCCTGTTTTCTTTCTTTTTCCTCCCCCCCCCTCCCCCCGCAAAAAAAAGAAATTGTTTTTGGTTTGTCAGTTAGGGCTGCTTTGGCACAGCTTGATCTCAAAACATTTACTGAGAACAAAATTGAGCGCGGCTTGAAGAAGAAGAAAGAGCCACTGGCTCTTCATTAATACGGGTCAAACAACTCATTTCAGTACATTTTCACAGGGGACATTTTGGTATCGATGAAAGCTTTTGAGGATATGTTTCCTTGCCCGCTCAGCTGTACTAATTAATTTCACTGTAGGTAGTGTGACAAAGGGTGTTTTAATTAGCTCCCAGACAGTTTGAGACAGCAGATGCTGTCAAACCCTGCCCCTTCTGGAGCTTTTAATGCCGCTAAAAAAAAATGTTTTTGGACAAACAAGAATTCCCTTTCCTACAGAGATAGTGTTTATGCCAGTCTTGTAGGTGAGTAGAAAATAGGAATAGGAAAAAAGTCCCTGGAATTCATGCTACGCGTAGTCCTCAACGTATAACCAAAATTGAGCCCCAGAATTTCTTTTGTTAAGCCAGACAGTTGTTAAGTGGATTTTAGCCCATTTTGTAACCTTCTTGCCACAGTTGTTAAGTTAGTAGCACGGTTGTGGAGTGAATCTGGCTTCCCCATTGATTTTGCTTGTCAGAAGGTCACAAAAGGGGATCACGTGACTGACACACACACACACACACACACACACACACACACACGACAGTAAAACTGTCATAAATATGAGCCAGTTGCCAAGGGACTGAATTTTGATGACGTGACCAACGGTCCTAAGTCTGAAAACTGGTCATAAGTCACTTTTTTCAGTGCCGTTGCACTGGGCATTTCTTCAGTCATCTTTCAGAGCAATGCACATATATTTCCAATAATGATGATGATGATGATGATGATAAGTAGTAGTAGTAGTAGTAGTAGTAGTAGTAGTAGTAGTAGTAGTAGTAGTAGTCAGGGGGTTTTTTCTCATAGAACGCCCAGAACGGAGTTCCGGCACCTTTTTTGGATAGAACCTTGTAGGGTAGGCAAGGTGGGTTGTATAACATGTGTGAGTTCCGGCACCTTTTTCTTTTACAAAAAAAGCACTGGTAGTAGTAGTAGTAGTAGTAGTAGTAGTTGGAAGGGACCTTGGAGGTCATCTAGTCCAACCCCCTGCTCAGGCAAGAAACCCTATACCATTTCAGACAAATGGCTGTCCAGTCTCTTCTTTAAAACTTCCAGTGTTGGAGCATTCACAGCTTCTGGAGGGAGGTTGTTCCACTGGTTAACTGTTTTCACTGTCAGAAAATTTCCCCTTACTTCTAGGTTTAGCACAGTTAATTCAGTCTACCTGAGGGAATCCTACATTTTTAGTCAGTAATGCCTGGAGAACATGCCTTCTGAATCATAGCAATGACATGGGTATTAGACTGGATCAGCCATCTATAAAATAAATAGTGTCAGTAAATGTCAACACATTCATTCTATTTCATTTGGAACAATATCTCCAATTCTGTATAACTATACAGAATTGGAGATATATTAACTAAGAGGAAAGAATATAGGATCTTCTATCAATCATATTCAAACAGGTATATTAGACACAATTGCTTATAGGTAATTAACAGTTATCTAACTCTAGTAGTGTAAGATACTGACTAGGTTCTGTCAGATCAATGTACGTTTCCTTCCTTCCTTCCTTCCTTCCTTCCTTCCTTCCTTCCTTCCTTCCTTCCTTCCTTCCTTCCTTCCTCAATTCTGTTAAGATAGTCAGGCCTTTTAAGACATGAATAAAGTTAGGAACACAGATTATAAGAGGGAGAAGGCAGCAAATCCATTCCAAAGCCCAGCCCAAAGGTGAGAACACCGGAGGCAATAGAGATCCCAAAGAGATCTTATGCCTGAAACAAATTTGAGTTTTTGGTTAAGAATCAAGAGTAAAATCCCTTGGGTGCCAGAAACAGGAATTCAAGGAGATGTAAATAGTTGTTGTCCTTTTATTCGGAAGGGAAGAGCCCTTCCCTTCGCTCGTTTCTTCCCACGAAAGGTGATCTTTTCAAGAACAAATTGTCCCCCGACTCCGCAGGTGATCCCTCCCAAGGAATGGAAGCCCCGCAAGACTTACGACGACATCGACAGCATGGTGATCCCTGCTCCCATTCAGCAGGTGGTGACTGGCCAGTCCGGGCTCTTCACCCAGTACAACATTCAGAAGAAACCCATGTTGGTTGGAGACTATCGTCGCTTGGCTAATAGTGAGAAGTACGTCCTTGCTTAAGACTGTCCTGGCTTGTAATTAAACAAGGCATGGGGACTCTCTTTTTTTCTTTTTGCAGTAAAAGTAGATAAGACAGGCAGACAGATAGATGATAGACAGAGTGGATGATAGATACAGTGGATGATATAGAGATGAGATAGATAGATAGATAAGATAGATAAGATAGATAGATAGATAAGATAGGATAGATAGATAGATAGATAGATAGATAGATAGATAGATAGATAAGATAGATGAACGATAGCTAGATGAATAAGATATATAGATAGATAGATATTGTAGATAGATGATAGAATAGATAGATAACTAGATTAGATTGATTACATAGGTAATAGATAAATAGATAACGATAGATTACATAGATGATAGATGAGATAGATAACTAGATGATAGATTACATAGATGATAGATAAATAGATGATAGATTAGGTAGATGATAGATGAGATAGATAGATAGATAGATAGATAGATAGATAGATAGATAGATAGATAGATAGATAGATAGATAGATGATGGAGAGAGAGAGAGAGAGAGAGAGAGAGAGAGAGAGAGAGAGACTGACTGATGTGGGGTACTTGATGCTCTCTGAGCTAGGTTGGTTTTTTGCAGACATTTCATGACCCAACTAGGTAACATCATCAGTGCTAGAAGGGAGTCAGTGGGGTTGGCTCTCTGTTTACAAACAGGTGCTTTTCCCCTGTCAGCATTGGGTGGCGGTGATCTTGATGTTTCCTTGATTAGGCTGTTGGGGTTAGGCAGACGGACAGACAGATTCATAGATGATAGTTGGATGGATGGAGAGAGAGGCACATGTGTTGAGCTGCTTCCGTGTCACCTTCCCCGCTGCTCTTCCTGACTACTTGTCAGCATCGTTTTGTAGAATAGAGTGGAAAAGGCGGTGTTTTTCTCTGTTCAGAGTGAGCTAACTAAATTGTCCTACACTGATTAGGGCATCAGAGGGGAAAACTCTGCTTTGCAAAGATTTTGTTGCCAGTTCTCTCATTTCATTTTTCCTGACCAGGTACTGTACTCCTCGTCATCAGGATTTTGATGATCTGGAACGCAAATACTGGAAGAATTTGACTTTTGTGTCCCCTATCTATGGGGCGGATATCAGTGGTTCCTTGTACGATGCGGTAAGTCACTGTGAAATCAAACGAGAGCAGGTGCATGATGCAGATCTAGACAATGTTGGAACGGGTTAAATGTTGAGGACGACTGCTGTCTAGATGTATAATTCAGGGCTCTTCAAACGTGGCCCTTTGATGACTTGTGGACTTCAGCGTGCCTGGCTGAGGAATTCTGGGAGTTGAAGTCCACAAGTCATCAAAGGGCCAAGTTTGAAGACGACCCCTGGTGTAATTTCTTCCAACAAAATTGGGGCTGTTGGGATTACTTGTTTGGAAGTAGCAAAGAGTCCTCGACTTATAGGCACAGTCGGAAGCAGAGTCTCCACTGCTCAGCAAAGTTGTGGTCGAGTCACGCCTGGTTTTATGACCTTTCTTCCCTCCGGTCGTTAAGCAGATCCAGCTTTCCCCATTGACTTTGCTTGTCGGAACCCAGCTGGGAAGGTCCCAAGTGGCAATCAGGTGACCCTGGGACCCTGCAACTGTTGTAAATACTTGCTGGTTGCCAAGTGCCCAAAGTTTGATTTATGTGACCGCCATAAAAGTTGCTAAATCAATAGCTGTAAGTCGAGGACTACCTGTAAACAGCTCTGAAACTGATTTTAGATTTGTAGGGATTACATGGACAGGGCCTTATTTATTTTTATTTTTATTTTAATTCCATTTATATCCCGCCCTTCTCCGAAGACTCAGGGCGGCTTACAAGCTTAGCAGTAGCCTTCATTCTATGTATATGCCTGCTTATTAGGGCTTTCACACACACACCCCCAAGCAGCATTATTACAAAGTCAGCTTAATTGCCCCCAACAGTCTGGGTCCTCATTTTACCTACCTCGGAAGGATGGAAGGCTGAGTCAACCTTGAGCCTGGTGGGACTCGAACCTGCACTAATTGCAGGCAGCTGGTGTTACTTAAGGAGGCATTAGCCCACTGCTCCACCAAGGCTAAGAAAGAACTTACGCTGGTAATTATGACTGCATTACAGGTGGTAATAGAATAGAGCTGGAAGGGACCTTGGAGGTCATCTAGTCCAGCCCCCTGCTCAAACAGGAGAACCTATACCATTTCAGACAAGTGGCTGTCCAGACTCTTCTTAAAAACCTCCCTTGACGGAGCGCCCACGATTTCTGGGGGCAAAGCTGTTCCACTGGTTGACTGTCCTCACTGTCAGGAAGTTTCTCCTTAGTTCCAGGTTGCTTCTCTCCTTGATTAGTTTCCATCCACTGTTTCTTGTCCTGCCCTCGGGTGCTTTGGAAAATAATAATCATCTTTGTAGCAGCCTCTCAAAATACCGGAACACTGCTATCATGTCTCCCCTATTTCTTCTTTTCTTTAGAGTAGCCAAACCCAAGTCCCGCAGCCATTCTTCTTATGTTTTAGTCTCCAGGCCTTTGATGATCATCTCAGTTGCTCTTCTCTGAATTTTTCCCACACACACAACTTTTTTGTGATAGCGTGACCAAAACTGGCTGCAGTTTTCCCGGCGTGGCCTTACTAGGGTTTTATAAAGCGGTACTGTTACTTTGTGTGATCTTGATTCTATGCCTCTATTTATACAACCCAGGATTATACTAGCTTTTTTCTGCTGCACACTGCTGGCTTATAGTCAAGTGATCAGGTTATTCCACTGATTTATTGTCCTCACTGTCAGGAAATTTCTCCTTAGGTCTAGATTGGTTCTCTCCTTGATCAGTTTCCATCCGTTGCTTCTTATCCTGCCTTCAGATGCTTTGGAGAATAGCTTGACTCCCTCTTCTTTGGGGCAGCCCTTCAGATACTCCAACAATGCTATCATGTCTCCCCTATTTTTTCTTTTCTTTAGACAAACTCAATTCCTGCAGCCATTCCTCGTATGTTTTAGTCTCCAGGCCTTGGATCATCTTTAGTTGCTCTTCTCTAGTAGTCCTCGACTTACAACAACAGTTCATTTAATGACTGTTCAAAATTACGACGATGCTGAAAAAAAGCGGCATATGACCGTTTTTCACGCTTGCGACCATTGCAGCCTCACCACGGTCACATGGTCAAAATTCGGACGCTTGGCAACTGACTCATATTTATGACGGTCGCAGCGTCCCCGGGGTGGTGGGGTGGGGGTCACGCGATCCCCGCCCCCTTTTGCGACCTTCTGACAAGGGAAGTCGGAGGGGGAAGCCAGATTGACTCCGGAACCCTGTTACTAACTGAACAGCTGCAGTGATTCACTTAACCTCCGTGTCAAGAAAGTTTGTAAAATGGGGCAAAACTCAATTAACAAATGTTTCCCCTTAGCCACAGAAATGTATATCCTTAACGTAAACTGCGCTGGGCTGGCTTTCAGTCAGAGTCTGTCTCTCGCTCTCTCTTGTACTGATTTATCCGCGTTATTTTTTTTTTTTTTTAGAAAAGCCCTTTCATTTTGGCTCCACCTGCGAACCGAATCTTTAAAAAGTTGTGGCAAACAGGTTTTAGGAGCCCGTGCCATAGAGCAGGGGTGTCCAACTCAATTTCATTGAGGGCCGCATCAGCATTGCGGTTGCCCTCAGGGGGGCGGGTGGGAGTGGCCAGGGTGGGCGTGGCCTACTGGGTGGGCGTGGCTAGAGTACGTATCGCCTACTGGGTGGGCGTGGCCAGCTCCATCGTTCGCATCAAGGGTGCCTATGCGGGGCCTGGGCAGGAGTGGGGCAGATCTGAGGGTCTCTGGCAGAAGGAGGGTCTCTGGGCCAGGGCCAAGGCAGTGGGGGCCGTTCCCTCACTGTTTCCAGGATGGCTTCGCGAGCGACGTGAAACCACTTCGCGGGCCGGATGCGGCCCCCGGGCCTTGTGTTTGACATTTCTGCCGTAGAGGGTGTGTTTTAGTCTGTTTTCTTCTCAGAACCGCTCAGAGGGCTGTTACACATCTTGTATCCTGCTGTTTGCAATAGCTGCTCCTGATGCTTCCTTGTGAAACGGGATCGCCGGCACCCGCCCCCCCTCCCCCTTTCTGCGCGGGAATGGAGGGGGCTTTTGACATCTGGCTTTATGTTCACTATCTCCCCCCGCCCCCTTTCCAGGATGTGGAAGCGTGGAACATTGGGAACCTGAATACACTCCTCGACATGGTGGAACATCAGTGTGGGATCATCATAGAAGGCGTGAACACCCCCTACCTCTACTTTGGGATGTGGAAGACCACGTTTGCGTGGCACACGGAGGACATGGATCTCTACAGCATCAACTACCTGCATTTTGGAGAGCCCAAGTCATGGTGAGCGTATGAAGAGGGACATTTAACAGGGTGTGAAAAAAATAAGTAACCGGTAGAAGAGAATAGGGTCAAGCTGTGGGCGCCTGGGTGGTCTCTGAGCTTGTGGTGGTTTTCTCGCAGACGTTTCGTGACCGTGCTGGGTAACATCATCAGTGCTAGAAGGGAATGTGGGGGTTTGGGGAGGGGAGGGGAAAGCGGTGGAAGTGGAAAAGGGGAGGAGGAGGAGGGGAATTGTGGGGTCCTTGGTGCTCTCTGAGTTTCTTCGTTTGCAGACGTTTCATGACCCAGCTAAGGAACATCATCAGTGCTAGAAGGGAATGAGGATTGCTCTCTTTTTATATACTAGTGGCTTGCTCTATCAGTGTTTGCGGAGTGTTGTTTTTCTTGTTGCTAGTTCCTTGATTTCGTCCTAAGAGAGCAAACCCCTGGACGTAAACAAAGACCAAAACCCCACTCCCCCCCTTTTTTTTAGCACTGATGATGTTACCTAGTTTGGGGAACGAAAACCAACCAAGCTCCGAGAGCCCCTGGGACCCCACGTGTGGAAAATGCGTCAACTGTTCCGCTCACCCAAGCACTACTCTCCGCCCGAATCGCAACGCGCGTGTTTTTTGGGGCGTCCCGTGTCTCAATGGAATGGGGAGCCCGTTTTCTTCTGCGAGTCGGATGAGCGGTTTCGTCCTGTGCGCCAAACGAACCGGGGCTGCTTGTGCCCGGCGGTGTAAATTAAGGGAACAACAGGAACACCAGTCACTTGAGAAGAAAGAGAGGAAAAGAGCCCGGATGTGGTTAGGGTTACTAGCAGGGAGAAAAAACGGGAGCAGGCCCCAGGACATCTGAGTAGGCTGCCTTGGGAATTGTGCAGCCGGCAAGAGCTTGTTCCTGTCTGGGTTTTATTTCGCCTTAATCCGAAACCCAAAACAACCGCAAGCATTTCTGTTAACTTTCCGTTTCTCTCGAACCGTCAGTATCTGAAAATGGTTTGTCAGATTCTCCCCCCGTTTTTGTTTTTTTCTTTCCTTGTTTTATATATATATAAAAGAGAGAGAGAGAGAGAGAGAGAGCGCAGACCTATTAAAATTGGTTGGGTCCACCATATTTTGTCAGAGGGGAGGGGGAAAGAGGCCTAGGGCAACGGAGATGCCAGGAAAAGCTCCCCAAATTCAGCGTGTTTGGAAAAAGTTTGCCCTGAAGCCAAAGTTTCAGAAGAGATTTCCTGCTTTGAACCAGCCCTGATTTCTAATCTCCCTCTTTGCATTAGCTTTTGTTGCGATTTGTCAAAGTACCTTCAGGGCAAGTAAGGTACATAAAGGAGGTAAAATGGTATTTATTAGTACTTAGCAGTTGTTCTTAAAACAACAACAACAACCCCCCAACCACTTAAGTTTGCCTTTCAACTTGAGTTAAAGCTGCTGTTTCATAAACCCCCAAAAGGATGGATGGATGGAAATAGCATCAAGAGCCAAATTTGGCTCTTGATAAAGCTTCGTTTCTCCTGCTCTTAAACAATCTTATCTGTTCTCTCCTTGTTCTGTGTAAATGGCAACAAGGGGCCTCTGCAGATTTATTTATTTATTTATTTAATTAAATTTTTATACCGCCCTATTCCCGAAGGACTCAGGGCGGTTTACAGGGCAACATAAAATACAATATAAAAATAGTATAAAATTAAAATAGATTAAATTAATTAAGCCCAACAATTAAAACAATATTAAAAGCTAAAACCCCTTCAGTCCAGGCCTTTCTTTTGCTTTCTCCCATTTCTCCTGCCCCAGCCATTTTTCCCCATCCCCTAAACCGTGTGTGTGTGTGTGTGTGTGTGTGTGTGTGTGTGTGTGTGTGTGTGTGTGTCTTCAAACTTGGCAACTTTTAAGACTTGTGGACTTCCACTCTCAGAATTGGCTGAAGAATTCTGGGAGTCGAAGTCCACAAACGTTGCCAAGTTTGAAGACTCCCCTGCCCCCTCCCCCGGACATAGATAATTTTCACCTATGAACCTTTGTGGGAAAATAAAAACAGGGTAAGTCATGCTGGGAGAACTATTAAACCAGTCGATTCCCCCCCCTCTTTGTTTTTGGAGATTTCAAAATTCAAAGTCACATTAGAAGTGAGTTATTTTATTTAATTTAATTTAGATAGACCTCGACTTACAATCATTCATTCAGTGACCGTTCAAAGTTACAGTGGCGCTGGAAAAAAGGTGACCAGTTTTCACACTTATCCCGAAGGTGGTTCTCTCCCCCCCCCGCACCCCCCCCCGGGAACTGGACTTCCTTGTGTTTCTCTGAAGGCGTTTTGCTTCTCATCCAGGAAGCTTCTTCAGAATCTCCACAGACTTTTCACGCTTAATGACCGCTGCAGCCTCCCCACGGTCACACAATCAAAATTCAATATGCTCGGCCACCTGTTCCTATTTGCTGTGTCTCGGGGGGGGGGTGTCATGTGATCCTCCTTCTCTGAAGCCGGATCCACTTAACAACCCGGTTACTAATTCCCTCAACAGTTGCGGCGAGTAAAGTCGTAACATGGGTTGAAAGCTCACTTAACAAACGTCTCGCTTTTAACAGCAGAAACATCGGGCTCAATTGTGGTCGTAAGTCGAGGACCACCCGGTATAGTATTTTGGAAATCAGCGTTTCCCCCATCCCCCCCTTTTTTGTTGTTGCGCCAAGGAAATACCGTATAAACCACACAAATAACTGGAGCCTATTCCTGGCATTGGGTGTGTGTGTGTGTGTGTGTGTGTGTGTGTGTGTGTGTGTCACACAGTGGAAAAACCAGGGCAGCTGACATAACCCCCCTCCAGGGATAGAAAGCATGCAAGCTTTGCTCCAAATATTGTTTGGAGTTGTTGCTTGTTGACATGGGGGAACCTGGGGGAGTGCTTGTGAGTGTTTTTGCAGTTCAGCTTGGGAGAGACCCCATGCCAAGAGACTCCGTGGATGTTATCTCATATTTCATTTGGAGCCCTTGCTGTTGCAGATGTTTGCAGACGCGAGGTTTGGCTGGCTCCGGTAAGTTGTTGTTCAGCAGGACTAGAACTCACAGTTGCCTGGTTTAATAATAATGATGATGATGAAGAAGAAGAAGAAGAAGAAGGAGAAGAAGTAGTAGTAGTAGTAGTTGGAAGGGACCTTGGAGGTCATCTAGTAGTCCAACCCCCTGCTCGGGCAAGAAACCCTATACCATTTCAGACAAATGGCTGTCCAGTCTCTTCTTAAAAACTTCCAGTGTTGGAGCATTCACGACTTCTGGAGGCAGGCAGTTCCACTGGTTAATTGTTCTCACTGTTAGGAAGTTTCTCCTTAGTTCCAGGTTGCTTTTCTCCTTGATGAGTTTCCATCCGTTGCTTCTTGTCCTGCCTTCGGGCACTTTGGAGAATAGCTTGACTGCCTCTTCTTTGGGGCAGCCCCTGAGATATTGGAAGACTGCTATCATGTCCCCACTCGTCCTTCTCTTCGTTAAACTACACATACCCAATTCCAGCAACCGTTCCTTATATGTTTTAGCCTCCAGTCCCCTGATCCTCTTTGTTGCTCTTCTCTGTACTCTTTCCAGAGTCTCAACATCTTTTTAACATCGTGACCAAAACTGGATGCCGGATTCCAGGTGTGGTCTTACCAAAGCCTTGTAAAGTGGTATTAACACTAGCACTGTGTTGGCTTTTTTGGCAGCTGCAGCACACGGCTGGCTCCTATCTAAGCCAGCACCTTAGCCACTAGATCAGGGGGGTCTTCAGACTTGGCTTTTTGATGACTTGTGGACTTCAACTCCCAGAATTCCTCAGCCTGGCAAGTTTGAAGACCCTTGCGCTAGACAGACCAAAGGGGGCTCTCTGCTCGAAGTGAGTCCTGCACACTCAAAACGTTGCGGGTGCGAAAAGAGCAAGCATGGAAGTGTGTTTTTTTTTATTCGTCCTCACCGCAGCCTGTGTGGAGGCGCTTAAAGTGCATCCTCGTCCGCTTTGACATGAACCGGTTTTGAAGTTTAAATACCACCAGGGTGCCCTGAGCCGATTCCTTCAGCAACGTGATTTCCTGGTGGTGTGAAAGGAAAGCGCGAGTGGGACGTTGGATTTCTCTGAACTGGTTTGAACTGGGCAGAGGCTCTCCAGAAACCTCAACGTCCCATAATAGGTAAAGGAACTCTGGTGCTCTCTGAGCTTGGTTGTTAGGTAAAGAAATTCGACTGTGTGGGATGACTAAAGCCACGTGAAATGTTTGATTGCTCTCAAACAGGAAGGGTTGCTACAGTAAGGGTTTACACTTAGCCTCACAACTTCCCCAGCAGTTACTCAGGAATTTAAAAGAGCCAAAAGAAACGCCTGAGCCGAGGTTTCAGCAAGCCAACAACTTTTATTTGGATCAAAAGAGAGTTGGGCGGCCCCACCTCTCTTCGTGGCTGGTCGAGAGATGAAGGCAACAACCAGGAAAGATGTCTTCCACCTTTTATATACCTTTCCAGAACAAAAAGATCCGGTCTTTGTATCAGGAACGAAAAGGGACAGAAAAATAATTCCTAGGTGATGACTCTACACAGCAACCCAGGCTCCATCTGCAACTCCTTTCCCCCCTCCCCTTACCATGCTCTTTTCATGTAAGAAATCCCCTGTACCTAAAGCATGGAACATTGGCTTTTATATAACTTAATTTCCCAATGTACTTCCCCTGCACTTAAGAGGACAAGAAGCTCTCATTCGGGAGTATAGTAAGATCCTGCTAAACTCCTCTCTACCCATTCATGCCTATACCTCTGATCTCTTAAGATGTCGATTAAAGTCAAGAAATCCACCACTCCTCACAGCGCTTAAGCTGCTGGCCGAACATCAGAGCACCACACAAAAGTGGATGGAAGCATGGAGTAGCTATACTTCCCAAGATATTTCTGAGCATATTAATCCTAATACTTTCCTGGCTGAGGAATTCTGGGAGTTGAAGTCCGCAAGTCATAAAAGGGCCACGTTTGAAGACCCCCTGCACTTAGGATGTTCACAGCAGTGTGCTTTGCTTGGGAGATGTGGGGAAATGGATGCTGTTTTAAACGCCCGTCCAGAAGCTTTTTATTCTCATCAGCCCTTTAATGCAGCCGCCTTGACCCTACAAAACGCCCATCCCATTATTTTTCATTCTCCACTGTTGTCATCAGACTTAACCACTTTTCATAGGCAGATCCTGGCTAAATCACAGGCTATATTGCAAATCACTTGGGTGATCTGAATGAAGGATTTAATCTACCCTGACACATATGGGTGACATACAATAGAATTAGAACGACTCATGGGGTGTGTGCCGATTCTCTGTATTAATGGGGAAAGACACCTTCAGCGCAATGTGATTGCGGGGCTCCCCGACAGACTATCCAACATATAGTGAGGGAATGCACTAATAGAAGATACCCAGGAGATTTTAAGGACTTCCTCTGCGTAACAACGGCAGCTACTGACTGGATCTCCAAACTCGACATTAAACTCTGAAATGTTATTTCTGTTTTCCTCTTAGGTTTTATAATTGCTTCTTTTTTGTAAAAAAAATATTGTTTTAACTGTTCTAACTTGTAAATATGAAGTGCTTTTAATTCTGTGTGTGACCAGCCATACGCTAAATAAATAAATCCCAACATGAAGCACCTACAAAGCTGCTTGCACATAAAGAAAGATGATTACAAAGTATCACTACTAATATCAATATTACGAACAGCAACCTTAAGCAATAATAAAATCCCTTCACTACCATTCTGCGGCTTAACCAAAAACCCTACTTTACATTTGTGTTGTTCTGCACGAAATGGCAGTTGGCTATTTGCATTTTAAGTGTTTCTGCCCCGGGACGTCCCACCCCCCCACACAGACCCTGTGAATGAGCAGGACACATTTTTCAGTGACAAAAGAGTAAAACCATAGGTATTGACTTTCCTAGATGAGGTGGTGTTGTCATTCAGGAACTTCCCTTCCCTTCTTGCTGTCAACCACTTGGTATTTTGGAAGCTTCAAAAAGTCCTTGAAATTTATTTCCTTTTCTCCACTAGATGATGCTAGTTGCACGGCGGGGAAAATCTTTTGGCCACGCAGCTCCTTGATTAGCATTTGGTTTTAGCACGACAATGGAGCTGAGAAGCTGGCATTTGGCCCTCCATTGTGCATACATTCCAAAAGTTAAATTTTGTCCGGTTTAATATGCCAACATTTCAGGCACGACAGCAAATAGATCGGCCCCAGTTCCAGCAAAATTTTTACTCTTAACTAAATTACTGCTAGTGGAACTGGGACTTTTTTTTTTATTTGCCTAGGGATTTTTGCCAGACTGGAGTCTTGAGAGCAGGCTTAATGGGAATATGCTATGCATAGATTCTTTTCGAAACAACAAACACGGTTTGAAATTGCAGCTAGTCAACAGCCTTGTTTGTTTTCTCCGTTGTAAACATCCAGATATTAATTCACTCCTTTCCCCCCCCCCCCTTTTGTATAAACCAGTGATGGCGAACTTTTTAGAGACCGAGTGCCCAAACTGCAACCCAAAACCCACTTATGTATCGTCAGGTGCCGGGTGGGTGTGGCCTATTGGGTGGGCGTGGCTGTGATGGTAACGGGAGACTGGGTGGGATTAAAAAGTTCAATCAATCAATTCTAACTTTGCAAGGGTTTTTTTTCCACGAGAAGTTGAAATTGATTGATTGATTGAAACTTTTTTTTTTTGCACACAGAGGCAAAGGCCCAAAGCAAAAAGGCTTTATAAATCCCAGCTGAAGGCCTAGGACTGAGACAATGGCACGCGTGCAACAGGTTCACCACCATGGGTATAAACGATATTTTTGAGGGAGAAAAGGAAATGATATAACATAGGTCTAACCTAAAAGCTTTCCAAAACCAGACTTTTGACAGAACCCTTGTTTTGCATGCAGGAAGGATCACATACTGGTTGATAAAAAGGAACTCTATCTGAATCCCTGAATCCACTCCAGTCAGATGTTTGCACTGAAGGCGTTATTTTCCCAACCGTGCCAACTTTTAAGACGTGCGGACTTCAACTTCCAGAATTCCCCAGCCAGCATTGCTGGCTGGGGAATTCTGGAAGTTGAAGTCCGCACGTCTTAAAAGTTGCATGTCTCTGCAAGGGTATTTTATCCTTCCGGCTGAAGTCTACCAACCATGGTGATCTTCCTTGCTCCAAATTTTATAATTGTCATTTTATAAAAGATGCTGAAAAATGGGTTTGGCTCTCTTAGGCCGTAGTGCAGGACTCCATAGCTGGTAATGTTGGCCTCAGACTTGATCGGACCAAGGGGGTTCCAGCATTGAGCAGTTCTCCTACGATAGGGGTCTTCAAACGTGGCCCTTTTATGACTTGCGGACTTCAACTCCCAGAATTCCTCAGCCAGCTTGCCTGGCTGAGGAATTCTGGGAGTTGAAGTCCGCAAGTCATAAAAGGGCCATGTTTGAAGACCCCTGCACTTAGGATGTTCACAGCAATGTGCTTTGCTTGGGAGATGTGGGGAAATGGATGCCGTTTTAAAAGCCCGTCCTTCAACATCCAGAAGCTTTTTATTCTCATCAGCCCTTTAATGCAGCTGCCTCGACCCTACAAAACGCCCATCCCATTATTTTTCATTCCCCACTGTTGTCATCAGACTTAACCACTTTTCATAGGCAGATCCTGGCTAAATCACAGGTTATATTGCAAATCACTTGGGTGATCTTGCAGTCCCAGTGGACGATCAGGTGACCGTGAGCCAGCCGTGTGCAGCAGCCGCCGAAAAAGCTAACACAATCCTGGGTTGTATAAACAAGAGGCACAGAATCAAGATCACGCGAAGTATTAGTAACCGCTTTATAAAACCCCAGTAAGGCCACACACCTAGAGTACTGCAGCTAATTTTGGCAACCATATCACAAAAAAGATGTTGAGAGTTTGGAAAAAAAATTCAGAGAAGAGCAACTAAGACGATCCAAGGCCTGGAGAGCAAAACGTACGAAGAACGGCTGCGGGACTTGGGTTTGGCCAGTCTAAAGAAAAGAAGAAATAGGGGAGACATGATAGCCGTGTTCCAGTATCTGAGGGGCTGCCACAAGGCAGAGGGGGGCCAGGTTGTTCACCAGAGCACCAGAGGGAAGGACGAGAAACAATGGTCGGAAACTGGTCAAGGAGAGAAGCAACCTGGAACTAAGGAGAAACTTCCTGACAGTGAGGACAGTCAACCAGTGGAACAGCTTGCCACCAGAAATCGTAGGCGCTCCATCACTGGAGATTTTTAAGAAGAGGCTAGATAGTTACTTGTCTGAAATGGTATAGGTTCTCCTGCTTGAGCAGGAGGCTGGACTAGAAGACCTCCAAAGGTCCCTTCCAGCCCTATCCTATCCTATCCTGTCCTGTCCTGTCCTGTCCTGTCCTGTCCTGTCCTGTCCTGTCCTATCCTATCCTATCATCTTCTGCGTTTAGGGGATGGACCAGGATTAATGGTTGCCATCCCAAACGGTCAGATAGCAGAGCAGAAGGCCCCGTTGGTGTATGGAGCATTGTATTTGATTGGCTTCAGCTCCGCAGAGTCCATTACTAAAGGGATGCACAAGGATGCCGAAACCTGATGAGAGAAGACCAATTGCCACTTCCTGATTGTGTGTGTGTGGGGGGGAGAAGAATCTGTAATCAGAAGGGCCACTCCAGCAGATGTTGCTTCTGTACCCCGGCCAAAAGCAGTCTTGAGAAAGATAAATTAACAGATTAGTTAAAATCTGCCCTGGCCAGTGGGAGACAGCTGGGGATTGCTGCTTTGAAATTCTCTCTTCCAGATCTCCCCCCCCTCCCCAGGGAGGGGAAAGGTTGGAAAAATTAAAACAGCTTCCTGGCCAAGGACAGCTGACTTTAAACTCTGAAGCTGCAGTAGCACATTCATTAATGACAAGATGAGCTGGTCCGTGCTGTTGATGGGAGAAGTGGGGCTTGACCAAGGGCGAATGGTAGACTAGAAATAGGAATAGAATTAGAATTAGAATAGAATATAGAATGAATAGAATAGAATATAGAATGAATAGAATATAATTAGAATGGGATATAATAGAATATAGAATGAATAGAATATAGAATGAATAGAATATAATATTGAATGTGCGTGTGTGTGTGTATTCTATATATAATATAGAATAGAATGAATACAATATAGAATGAATAGAATAGAATGAAAATATAGAATAGAATAGAATATAGAATGAATAGAATACAGAATGAACAGAATAGAATAGAATAGAATAGAATAGAATAGAATATAGAATGAGTAGAATATAAAATAAATAGAATATAGAATGAATAAAATATAGAATGGAATAGAATAGAATATAGAATAGAATAGAATAGAATAGAATAGAATAGAGAATAAGGTATAGAATAGAATGGAATAGAAAATAGAATAGAACAGAACAGAATAGAATAGAATAGAATAGAATAGAATAGAATAGAATAGAATAGAATAGAATAGAATAGAATAGAATAGAATAGAATAGAATAGAATAGAATAGAATTCTTTACTGGCCAAGGGTGATTGGAATTTGTTCTCAGTATACATATAAGCATCAAAGTGATAAATCACAAATCATAAGATACAAACATAAATCATAACTGGATGACCACCGGTGGAGAGCCACTTTTAATAATACTGTATAAAGGTTTTGTATATACCAGCAGGGGGCGCTGTTGGATTTCTAGCCATGGCCTCGGAGACAGTTGCGGCCCTCGTCTCTGATGTGGCTGTTAATGATGAGCCTTTCATTTTTCTTTGGCCTGGTTCGGCTCCTCTGGAATATTCTCTCCTCCCCCTCATCCTTTTTGTAGTCTTCAACCCTGATCATGATGATCTTGGAGAAGGCCTCTGGGGAGTGACTAACGTTAGGAACTCCGTGTCTGGAGGCCCTGCTTGGTGGTAATAACAAAGGCAGGGCTGAGATGGTAATTTTAGGTAAACCCATCCTTTCAAATGTTTTAAGGTAGCTCCTTCTCAGCAAAGCTTCCTTGAAAATAGTCTACACTCTGTGGAGGAAGAGTTTCAAACAAACCTCAAGGATTGGGAAGAACGTGGGTTTTTTTTTTTGAAGATACCTGAAGTTGGCCAACAGGTTCTTGGTCAGGGGTCTTCAAACTTGGCCCCTTTGATGACTTGCGGACTTCAACTCCCAGAATTCCTCAGCCAGCGTGCCTAGCTGAGGAATTCTGGGAGTTGAAGTTTAGAAGCAAGGGTCTTCAAACTTGAATTGTGGACTTCAACTCCCAGAATTCCTCAGCCAGCGTGCCTAGCTGAGGAATTCTGGGAGTTGAAGTTCACAAGCAGGGGGTCTTCAAACTTGGCCCTTTGATGACTTGCGGACTTCATCTCCCAGACTCCCTCAGCCAGTGTGGCTGGCTGAGGAATTCTGGGAGTTGAAGTCCACATATTTTTACGTTCCCAAGGTTGAAAAACACTGCTTTAAACCCAGGAAGGAAGTGATAAGAAAGATCCCACAAGCCAAGTAACCAAGACGAATGTGCATGTGTTTACAAAGGGTACATGGACAAAATGATTATTGTAAAACAACAACAACAACAACAACAGCACAGACACACAAGGCCCTTTGAGATCACATGATTTGCTCAATTATATTTCAAGCAAACTGGCTGTTACAAAAGTCTTTAACGCGCACGTGCCCTTTTTGAGATACAGACGATCTGAAGTTATTTACAACTCATCTTTAAAGTTGTCGCACGTGGATCAACAGTAAAAAAAATGAGATGACCTATTAGAGTAGCGCACAGCGTTGTCTTTTAATAAACATGGTCTTAAGAAGTCCATTAAATTAAATTAGTTCCCATCAGTTGGCAGCTAAAGAACTCATTCTTTAAGTCATTGATCACAGGGGTGGAAGGAAGCCCAGGAGAATCCTCCGACTATTCCAGGTAGATGGGTGCGCTAATACGGATGTGGAGAAAAGCTGTGTACTACCAACAGAAGAGAATATTATATGTAGCTCATGATTGAACTGTGGGGTCCTTGGTGCTCTCTGAGCTTGGCTGTTTTCTTGGAGACTTTTCATGTTACCAACCAGGTAACATCATCAGGGCTAGAAGGAAATGAGGGGATTGCTTTGTCAGCCATGGTGGCTTCCTTGATTAGTCTGTAGTTTACTGATAAACTTGTTTGTCTCCCTGGTTTCTTGATTGGGTATTGTTGACTTCTTGATTGTGTTAATCTTGAGTTAATCTCTGCTCATTTGGATATTGATTGCTGGTGAGGAGGTGTTTTGCTGGTTGTTGTTTACCCCCCCTTTTTTTGGGAGGAAGGAGGAAATTCCTTATCTTGAGAACTGCAAAGGACCAACCTTTACAGGAGCAGTGGGCTAATGCCTCCTTAAGTAACACCAGCTGCCTGCAATTAGTGCAGGTTCGAGTCCCACCAGGCTCAAGGTCGACTCAGCCTTCCATCCTTCCGAGGTAGGTAAAATGAGGACCCAGATTGTTGGGGGCAATTAAGCTGACTTTGTAATAATGCCGCTTGGGGTGTGTGTGTGAAAGCCCTAATAAGCAGGCATATACATAGAATGAAGGCTACTGCTAAGCTTGTAAGCCGCCCTGAGTCTTCGGAGAAGGGCGGGATATAAATGGAATTAAAAAAATAAATAAAAAAAAAATAAAAAACCTATCTCCCTGATGTCTTGGGGGCTCCATGCCTGGAGCTAATTATTTTCAACGGTAACTCGATTAAAAAAATCAAAAGGGGTCCACCTCTTCTAACAAAGCCCCTGAAAGCAGAATAAGAAGCAACGGATGGAAACTCATCAAGGAGAGAAGCAGCCTAGAACATAAGGAGGAATTTCCTAACAGCTAGAACAATTCACCAGTGGAACAACCTGCCTCCAGAAGCTGGGAATGCTCCAACACTGGAGGTTTTTAAGAAGAGACAGGACAGCCATTTGCCTGAAATGGTATATAGGGTTTCCTGCCCTGAGCAAGGGGTTTGGACCAGAAGACCTCCAAGGTCCCTTCCAACTCTTGTCATTCTTGTTAAAGCAAGGGGGTGGGGGGAAATTAGAGAAATACTTGCTGGTAGTTCTGGTTCAGATTTTCCAGCCACCATTTTAATTTTTGCCCCGGATGATTTGGGAAAGCTAATGCAGCGTTTCAGAAAAGGGCCAAGTTTGTTTTCCTTTCATTGTGGTGTCACGTTTTAGAATCCCATCCAACATATTGAGCTGGAAGGTTTAGAATGGAAAGCCGGAGACTCCGTTGCTTCTTGGCTTGGTAGGACCTGGGCTTCCGACACGTTTGTAATAAATCGTGTTTTTCCCACCGGTTGTCGTGTTTCTGATGGAGCTCAATTCAAAGGGCCAGGTTATACAGTGCTCTTTTGGCGATAAACCATTCAAAGCTGCCTTCCTGCAGAGGGCTGGTTTGTGTGTGTATGTGTGTGTCTGTGTGTGTGTGCACTGCTAAGTAGTTTCTCTCCAAGCTTCCAAGTGGGAAGCCGCAGAACTCATTGTTGTGTGTGTATTTTTCTCTCTATAATTATGGTATACAGGGTTTGGTTTTTTTTCATTCTGTGTTCTAATTACCACCTCCCCCCCCCCCCCCCGCCGCCTCTAGCTGGCTCTCAGTTCTCCTTTCAAATCGATAGAAACATATTTTATGCAATTTAAAACAAAGCGTGTAAAACAATAGAAAGATTAGCCCACATTAGAACTTCTGAAACAGATCAATAAGCTCCTGAGCGACGGAGCACAACCATCAAGAGACTTCTGCGCCAAGGGGAATAAAAATATATTTTAGCCTGTGGCTAAATTAAAACAAGGGACGCGGTGGCTCAGTGGGTTAGGACGCTGAGCTTGTCGATCAGAAGGTTGGCAGTTTGGCGGGTCGAATCCCGAGTGCCACGTAACAGAGTGAGCGCCTGTTACTCGTCCCAGCCTCTGCCAACCTAGCAGTTCGAAAGCACGTAAAAATGCAAGTAGAAAAATAGGGACCACTCCAGTGGGAAGGGAACAGCGTTCCGTGGGCCTTTGGCGTCTAGTCATGCCGGCCACGTGACCACGGAGACGTCCTCGGACAAGCGCTGGCTCCTCGGCTTTGAAACGGAGATGAGCACCGGCCCCGAGAGTCGGAAACGACTAGCACGCATGTGCGGGGGAACCTTTACCTTTTTACCTAAATTAAAACACGGTGGGTAATGTACGTCCGTTATCTGTGGGGGCTCTTTTCTGGATTGATGCCCAATGAAAATTTACAAAATGGGGCCTCAGCCGGAGCCACTCCTGGCCCCAAGTCCTTTGAAGCTGAAAGAAAAACCTTAAGCTTGGCTGAGCGATATTTGAGCTCTTTGAACAGTGTCTCCATGCATCAGTCTAGCCATTGAATTTTAATCCCCTTTACAGGTGGTCCTCAACCTAACGCCAGTTCATTTAGTGACCATTCAAACTTACAGCGGCACTGAAAAAAGGGAGGTGGCCCTTTTTCATACTTAACGACCTTGCAGCATCCCCATGGTCTCAAGATCTAAATTCGGACCCTTGGCAACTGACTCATATTTATGACGGTTGCAGTGTCCCGGGGCCGTGCGATCGCCTTTTATCACCTGCTAAGAAGCAAAGCCTTAATAACCGCAGTGATTCACTTAAGCAACTGTGGTAAGAAAAGTCATAAAATGGGGCAAAATTCACTTAACGCAGGGGGTGGTGGTGCGTGAGACGATATTCCAGGGGGTGTGAAAACCTGGGCTTTCAAAGTTACGGTGTATCTGCATAATTCGTTGCCGTTATTTTGAACTTTTGTAAGGGGTGCAAGAATATATTGGAAGCGTTCTAGGGGCACGGAGGATAGAAAAGATTGGGAGCCGCTGACTTAACAGATATCACTCTTTGCGACAAAAATTTTAGGCCGCATTGTGGTCATATGTTGAGGATTACCTGTACTTTATTTTTATTGCTTAAATTTACATGCTGTCCACCTCATCCTCCATTTTCTAGACTGTTTGTCCAGGCATCACAATTTTTAATGATTGACAGAGTCACAGCTGTGACTGCTCCAACACTGGAAGTTTTTAAGAAGAGACTGGACAGCCATTTGTCTGAAATGGTACAGGGTTTCCTGCCTGAACAGGGGGTTGGACTAGAATACCTCCAAGGTCCCTTGCAACTTTACTATTATGATTATGATTATTATTGCTAATGCAAGAATCCCTGCAATTGTGCTCTCTCTGTCCCAGACTCAGTTTGGGACATTCCAGGGTTCAAGCCACACGTCTTCATTTAGGCAGAATTGGTTCTACCTTCTCATTCAATGTTGTCCCCAGTTCTGAGTTGAAAAGGCAGATGGTGGTTTGGTCGGCCATAAGCACGTTGACTTCACCCTCTTTAACTGCAGGGATTGAATCTCATCCCGTCAAACGGACAGGAGGCACATTTGGTGAACCACCGAGGTCTCTCTGAAATCTGTCGGCTATTTTGGTGCAGAGGGGCTGTTTTTCATCCTGGAAAGTGAGGGACGCGTCCAACATCTATTTAATAATTAAATTTGTATGGCTGGCCATTCGATGGATCAATCTGGGCAGCTAAGAATGGGATAACAATAACTGCTTTGAAAGTGAGATGGGTGATACCTAAATGGGGTGGATGGATGGAGATAGATCAGGGGTCTTCAAAGTTGGCAACTTTAAGACTTGTGGACTTCAGTTCTGGGAGTTGAAGTCCACAAGTCTTAAAGTTGCCAAGTTTGAAGACCCCTGAGATAGATGATAGATAGATAGATAGATAGATAGATAGATAGATAGATAGATAGATAGATAGATGATAGATAGATAGATAGATAGATAGATAGATAGATAGATAGATAGATAGATAGATAGATAGATGATGGATGGATGGACAAAATAGATTAAATAGATAGACTAAATAGATTAGATAGATTAAATAGATTAGATTAAATAGATTAGATAGATAGATAGATAGATAGATAGATAGATAGATAGATAGATAGATAGATAGATAGATAGATAGGCAGGCAGGCAGGCAGGCAGGCAGGCAGGCAGGCAGGCAGGCAGGCAGGCAAAATAGATTAAATAGATTAGATAGATTAAATAGATTAAATAAATTAGATAGATTAAATAGATTAAATAGGTAGGTTAAATAGATTAGATAGATTAAATAGACAGATAGATGATAAAAACACAGTAGATAAAATATGGATGGATAGATTGATAGACAGACAGACAGTGAATACAGATAGTCCTCGATTTATGACTGGTTGCTTGGTAACTATTTGAAGTTACGACGCGCCCCCTGAAAAGTGGTTACAGCCCAGTTCTGATGGCGGTACCCCCATGGTCACACACAGGATTGCATTTTGGGGACTCAGCAACCGGCCTGCGTTTATGGCTACTTGCAGCATCCTGTGGTCACATGACTGCACTTCACGAATATTTGCCGAAAACGGGTGTTTGGACAAAAAAACGCCCCAGAGTGAACATGGTGGGGGTTTGCTTAATGACCGCAGAGTCGCTTGAAAAGCACAGATCTCCCGCTTGCTGCCGTTGCTTCTGCTTCTCCTGCTTCTCTCCTTTCTTTTTTGAGCTCTTTTTGTTTTTTTGCTGGGACTCTGGCTAATCGCCTTACAAAAAGGGTCAGTTGTGTAGCTTTAGGGGAACCGGGTTACATCACTCCTTTGACCATTTGGTAAAAAAAAAAAGCCCCCCCCCAAAAAAAAAGCTTCAGAGAAAGAAAACAATGAAACGGTTTCCTGGGAGAACATCTTAAGTCCGGTGGGAGAAATGGAAGGTAAAGGTCCTCGAGTCATAAAAAAGCCAAGGCTGCCTACCCCTGTGGCCGAGTCCCATTCATTGCAATATGGCAAAAATGTAGAACTTCGGTAGGCCTAACTGTCTTTATATACCCTGCTAATAAAAATCTTCGTACCATTAAGCAAGCGAGCTTAACTTGAAATGCACCAGTCATCTTGCAACTCCGCCTCCTCCTCCTCCTTCAGATGAAAAAGAGAGGGGATGTTTTCAGTCGCTAGCATTGTCAACAAGTCTCTTCCATTCTTGACGGATGATTTTTTATTTTTTTATTTTTAAGCCTGCAAATGCACATTTTAGCTCTAATCCTTACGAAACGCAACTGGCGTTTATTTTAGCGTACAGAACGCAACAGTCAACGTTAAAACAGCCAATGCATAATTTTAAAAATGTTCAAATAAAACACTCTCACGGTTGCGTTATATGCACGGTATAATTACATTTTTGAATAGCGGAGCTTTTGGATGGATTTGTGTGAATGGCTAGAAGAATAATTTGTTAGCAGATGTTAAATTTAGCAGTACCTCCCCTTCAATCCTGTCCATTGTAGGGGATAAGCAGGTCACTTTTCAAAAATTAACAAGAATGGTATGTCCGTCTGACTAATTAAAAGGCTAATTAAAAAATTAATTACGATTCGAATCGGTTTAGGACACTTCTGCAGAATAGCATGCCTGAGCACGTGTGTGTGTGTGTGCGTGCGCACACGCACACGCACACACACGCACACATAGACATGTTGGGAAGCGTGCAAATTAAATTTTCGATAGAAGAGAATAAAAGAGAGAAAAAAATAAGGCATCTGGATCAGTCAAATGCACAAAAAGATTGCATAGGCTTGAGCTGAAGAAGTCTTGTAATTGCATGCTGTGAGTGAAATGGGCAGTCTCTTAAATTGGATAAAAATAATATTTCCTCTCTTAGACTCTTTTGGTCTCACTGGGGTGAAGGGTGATTATGTTCTCACAGAAGTTTTGAATTTCATTGGCTGACCTTAGGCATGCACAGGTACACACACACACACACACACACACACACACACACACACACACGGGGGGTGGTGGGGTGGAGGTTTTTCTTTTTTTCAGTTTAAGGTACTGATCACAAAAACGCAGCAGGTTCTCTGCCGAAAGCTTTCATAACCTGTAGGGAAGGGGAGAACGTAGAACAGGGGTGTCAAACTCGCAACATCAGGTGACGTGTCGTGACGTATCGCAATTTTTTTTTTTGCCATTGCCGGCAATGGGGTGGGCGCGGTTTCGCTATGATGCATCCGGCCCGTGACAGCCCTGACTTAGCCATTGAAACCGGACTGTTGTGAAGTTATGTGATGTGATTCAGAATAATAGAATAAAAAAACCCGCAAGAGTTGGAAGGGAACTTGGAGATCTTCTAGTCCAGAAGTCCCCAACCTTTTGGGCACCGAGGACCGGTTCCGTGGAGGGAGGTTTTTCTGCGGACTGGAGTGTGTGTGGTTTTGTGTGCCGCCTGCATCTCGCGGATGGGGCTTTGCTTGTTCGTGCAGATCGGTTGCCGGCATGTCGCGGCCCAGTACTGGTCCACCGACCGGGGTGTGGTGACCCCCTGTTATAGTCCAACTCCAGACCAATTGGCTCTCCAGTCGTTTCTTAAAAAAACCCCTTTGTTGGAGCACCCACAACTTTTGGAGTCAAGATGTTCCACTTTTCTGACTGTCGGGAAATTTCTCCTTAGTTCCAGGTTGCTTCTCTCCTTGATGAGTTTCCATCCGTTGCTTCTTGTCCTGCCTTCGGGCGCTTTGGAGAACAGCTTGACCCACCTCTTCTCTGTGGCAACCCCTGAGATACTGGAAGACTGCTAGGGGAACACATTAGGTGAGGCAGCAATGAATTAGAAGAAACAACAACAACAACAACCCTGATGGGAGAGATAAAGTTACTTAACCAGCACATAAGAGAAGCGCAGATGGCTTCCATTGAGTGGTTTACATATGCTGTGTCTGGCTTCACCATTACTTGGACAAGGCGCATAGGCTACAGTGTGCCTGGGATGGATGCAATGTCAAGATTGACTCTTTCCCAAGCAAGGCAATCGGGACAGCCTCGTGCCCCTTCCAGCCAACCTTGGTTTTGAGATGGGAAATCTTCTCCCCACAAAAAGAAAGAGGTGGGGGAAAAGACCTTGCAACGTCAAGATAGAAGCCACATGCCTGGCTGAGGAATTCTGGGAGTTGGAAGTCCACAAGTCATCAAAGGGCCAAGGCACCAGGCTAGAAACGAAAGAGATTGTGAGTTCAAGTCCTACTTTAGCCATGAAAGCTGGCTGGATGACCTTGTGGGAAACCGGAGGAGGAGGAGGAGGAAGGAAGGAAGGAAGGTGTATTGGATACGCTCGACCTCTCAAGTTATTTGTAAAAGGAGTAAAGAGCAAAAGAGTAAATTGACTAAAGAGAAAAATAACAAAAAACAGGACTCCGCGATCCCCTGGTCCCCAAAGCCTGGGTGTCAAGTTTTGTTCTGAACCAGCCTGCTACCGGCCTTGCAATAAGGCAAACCCCTGTTCAAACAGTAGAGACTGGAGAGCGTCTAAGGCTGGAAAGCGTCTGCCAAGATTTATTACTCAAATAACAGAACAAGAAACAAAAACACTGGAACTTGAATCCTCAAACGGAAGGGTTGCTTTCAGCAACCAGCCCTTCCCCAAACACTCCTTTTATTTAGAGATCAGGGCGTGGCCTCCCTGTGCCTCCTCCCGAGGAGTCCCACAGCCTTTCTCTGTTTGGTCCTGCTCGACTGCCTCCTGCGTCGGGCGTCCTTGAACAGGGCCAGCTGTGGGTCATCATCCTCCGCACTATCGGGCTCACGCAGCTGAGAAGAGGGCCCCGGCTGGGGGCTCTGCGAAGCCTCCAAGCCATCATCAGCCGGTTCGTCTTCCACACACTCCTCCTCCCCCTCGTCTGAGTCATCCGAGACATCTGAGCCGGCTGCCGGACCCACAGGCTGGCCCTGAGTCACAACAAGTTTCCGTCTGGGCTTTTCATGTGACTCTGAGGCATTGTTTACCTTAAAAGACCTTTATTAGCCTAATACACCTGCAGATGCTTACTCGAAGGAAGCTGGAATCTGAAATCTCCCCCCCCCCTTGCACCATATATTAAAACACAATTCTCCACCTTTTCTAATTTTGTCATTAATCATATTCTCCAAATAATTTAAAGAATCAGTTTCCGTTAGAAAGCCTGCCAAGGCCTTATCTTCTTTAGTTAGAGAGATGGCCTTGAAGGTCCAATCCTACTCATTCCCCCTCCCAACCTTAAAGCAATACACAAGTTTAACATATGAAATGGCTACTTCTCCATCTCTTGTCAAGCAATAACATTCGATTTTAGCAGCGTTGACACTGGGAGCATAATTGAAAAGTAAAGGTAAAGGTTCCCCCGCACATCCGTGCTAGTCGTTTCCGACTCTAGGGGCCGGTGCTCATCTCCATTTCAAAGCCGAAGAGCCAGCGCTTGTCCGAGGACGTCTCCGTGGTCATGTGGCCGGCATGAGTGGATGCCAAAGGCGCACGGAGCGCTGTTACCTTCCCACCGTAGTGGCCCCTATTTTTCTACTTGCATTTTTTACGTGCTTTCGAACTGCTAGGTTGGCAGAAGCTGGGACGAGTAACAGGCGCTCACTCTGCTACGCGGCACTCAGGATTCGACCCACCAAACTGCCGACCTTCTGATCGACAAGCTCAGCGTCCTAACCCACTGAGCCACCGTGTCCCTGGGAGCATAATTAAGACTTCACTAATTTCCTGAACAGGAGAAGGATTCTTCCAGTCTTCTGTCATGAAAGTCACTGTTCGTTGGCTGTAACCATTGACCCCACTTGCCCTCTGTAGTTTCAAACAAGGCCTTTGGCCAAAGGTCCGGGATCTTTCTGGGCCTGCAGTATTTCCCAAAGGGGAAAGGAGACGACGCGCAGAGCCTTTCTCCATCCTTCAGATGCACCGGATTTCGGTTGACAGTCCTTGAATGTCGGCTTCTGAATTGTTTCCAAAGAGCTCTAGGCTAGTCACACTTAGATCATCAAGCATCATTGTCCCGAGTCTTTGAAAAACAACTGCTCTTCCAATGCTGCAGCCTTCACCAATTAATGATTACATGTCAGAACGGTCCAGCTCTTCTCTTTGATTTCGGGGGGGGGGGTGGGGGGTGGGGAGGAAAAAAAACGAAACCAAAAAGCCGACCCCTTCAACAGTGTCAGTCGTGGGATTCTGGTGGGATTCCGGCGTTGGAAGGCTGTGGAATTCCATTTCGATCTCTGCTCAGTCAAAATTAAAGCGGGCCTAACATTTGGCCTGCCTCTGCTCGAACACATTGGGCGGCGGAAAGGAACCCGTCGTGCTTTTTTCAGCGACTGGCAGGCTAACCCCACTTTGGCTCCCCCCCCCTGGAATCTTTGGGGGGTGGGTGGGCCGTGTATGTTTGATGGAAGAGGAATGGGCCGGGCTCTCTTAATTGCCACTCGGATGAATTGGAAAGGATCTCAGGCTGAGCGGCAGTTGCTTGGTGAAATGCAAGAACTCGGCGTGGTTTATAAGCCTTTTTTCTGGAAGAGGGACCGGCTTAAACAAATGGCTTCTGCTTCGGTTAATAGATCATGCCAGATGGTGACCGTAAATGGCAGCTTTTGGGGTTTTTTTATTTTATTTTTTTAATTTTGGGGAGAGGCAAAGGTGTGACACAAACCCACGTTTAAAATGATTTCTCCCCCCTCCCCCCCGGAAGGATTTAGTTTATTGCGTTACAGTTGAGAGTTTTCCTACCGTCTTCTGTTTCGTAATGGGGTTTATAATAATCATCACAATAAAGTTGGAAGGGACCTTGGAGGTCATCTAGTCCAACCCCCTGCTCAGGCAGGAAACCCTATACCATCTCAGAGAAGTGACTGTCTAGTCTCTTCTTAAAAACTTCCAGTGTTGGAGCATTCACAACTTCCGGAGGCAGGTAGTTCCACTGGCTAATTGTTCTCATTGTCAGGAAATGTAATCATAATCATAATAGTAAAGTTGGAAGGGTCCTTGGAGGTCATCTAGTCCAACCCCCTGCTCAGGCAGGAAACCCTATATACCGTTTCAGACAAATAGCTGTCCGGTCTCTTAAAAACATCCAGTGTTTTTAGGAGCATCCACAGCTTTTGGAGGCAGGTTGTTCCACTGGTTAATTGTTCTAGCCATCAGGAAGTTTCTCCTTATATTCCAGGTTGCTTCTCTCCTTGATTACTTTCCATCCGTTGCTTCTTGTCTTGCCTTCAGGTGCTCTGGAGAACAGCTTGACTCCCTCTTTTTTGTGGCAGCCCCTGAGATACTGGAAGACGGCTATCGTGTCACCCCTCGTCCTCAGCCGTTCTTCGTACGTTTTAGCCACCAGTCTCCTAACCATCTTTGTTGCTCTCCTCTGCACTCTTTCTAGAGTCTAACTTGAGGAAGCCAAAAGAATGTGACACCTTTTTTTAGAAGATTTGCAGGAATGTCTGCGGATGACCTGAGGCTTGATTTTGTGCATGGCTGTGGTTCATTGAAACAATGTGTTTGTTTGTTTGTGTGTTTCCTTCAGAAGCAAGGAAAAATTGATCGCGACTCTTATCAAGTAGGACAGCAGGTGCCAAAAGGCAGTCGGATCGCTCTAACCCCAAAGAGTGGAGGTTAAGGAAAGGCCTGGGGATCAGGCAGCCCTCCACTTACGACCGCTATTGAGCCCGACATTTCTGTTGCTAAGCGAGACATTTTTGCTCAGCGGCTTCTGCCCCGTTTTAGGACTTTCCCTGTCGCAGTTCTTCAGTGAATCCCTGCGGTTGTTAAGTGAGCAGCACGGTTGTTAAGTGAATCTGGCTTCCCCCATTGAGTTTGCTGGTCGGAAGGTTTGAAAAAAGAAAGAAAGGGAGGGGGGGTCACGTGACCCCAGGATGCCACGGCCGTCATAAATACGTGCCAGTTGCCCAGCGCCTGAATTTTGACCCTGTGACCCTGGGGATGCTACAACCGTCCTAAGTCTCAACAATGAACATAAGTCACTTTTTTCAGTGCCGCTGTAACTCTGAATGGTCACTAAACAAGGCGTTTGTAAGTCGAGGACTACCGGCATCTCTGATCTATGAAAGGAAGAGTGTGGGAAAAGACGGTTAAATGAGTTAAAACGATAGAGATGAGAAAAAATTCCGGGCTGAAGTCTACCTATACATTATTCTCCTTTAGCGACGCATCGAGTGGATAAACCTGGCTGGGCAGCGCGAGGTCCACCAAAGTAGGATGGTTTTCATGTTGAAACGTTGCGTGCAGCGTGCTGTTTCCCCTGCAAAGCCCTGTTTCTGGCTGTTTGGATTTGAGAAATAATTTCACGGCATTGTCGCCACAGTAAACATTTTAAAGCTGCCTTTCTCTCCTTCCGTTTGCACAGTGGTGTTAAGGGAGACGGCCAGACTCTTTTGACACCTGAGCAAAATTTTATTCTGTACTAGGCCTTTTTCTTCAGATACGGAACCTTTGCATAAATGAGCTTCCGAACGCATCCTGAGCTGAGTGCATAAAGAACAGTCCCAGTGTGGCAAGCAGAGAATTAGCACACACAAGCCTTGGACCCATTATTCGCACAGTGGCATGACTTTTCGCTGTTTTGTGCCAAGTGAAAGGGGCAGTTTGCATATATCAGCTGGCACAGGACAGGAACAGCTGTTCCACATTGCTGCCATTTTAGTCTCTCTCTCTCTCCCTCTCCCTCTCTCTCTGTCTCTCCCTCCCTCCCTCCCTCTCTTCCTCCCTCCCTCTGTCATTATTATACATTTACATTTTATAAATATGAACAGAATAACATGAGTTGGAAGGGATCTCGGAGGTCATCTAGTCCAACCCCCCTGCTCAGGCAGGAAACCCTATGCCATTTCAGACAAATGGTTGCCCAGTCTCTTCTTAAAAACTTCCAGCGTTGGAGCATTCACCGCTTCGGGAGGCAGGTTGTTCCACTGGTGAATTGTCCTCACTGTCAGGAAGTTTCTCCTTAGTTCTAGGTTGCTTCTCTCCTTGACTAGTTTCCATCCGTTGCTTCTTGTCCTGCCTTCAGGTGCTTTGGAGAATAGCTTGACCCCCTCTTCCTTGTGGCAACCTCTGAGATATTGGAAGAGTTGCTATGATGTCACCCCTCGTCCTTCTCTTCGTTCAAGTACACATACCCAATTCCAGGAACTGTTCTTTGTATGTTTTAGCCTCCAGTCCCCCGATCATCTTTGTTGTTCTTCTCTGCCCTCTTTCTAGAGTCTCGACGTCTTTTTCACGTCGTGGTGACCAAAACTGGATGCCGTATTCCAAGTGTGGCCTTCCCAAGGCCTTGGAAAGTGGTATTAACACTTCACGTGATCTTGATTCTCTCCCTCTGTTAATGCAGCCTAGCACTGTGTTGGCCTTTTTGGCAGCTGCAGCACACGGCTGGCTCCTATTTAAGCAATTGTCCACTAGGACTCCGAGATCCCTCTCACAGTTACTACTATTGATCAAGGTACCCCCTATACTATACCTGTGCATTTGGTTTTTCTTACCTAAATGTAGAACCTTACTTTTTTCACCATTGAATTTTATTTTGTTAGATAGTGCCCAGTGTTCGAGTCTGTCCAGATCCTCCTGTATCTTAAGCCTGTCTTCTGGAGTATTGGCTATTCCTGCCAGCTTGGTGTTGTCTGCAAATTTGATGAGTTCCTCATTTATCCCTTCATCCAAATCATTGATGAAGATGTTGAGGAGCACTGGGCCCAGAACAGAGCCCTGGGGCACCCCACTACACACTTCCTTCCATGTAGATGCAGTTCCATTGAGGACCACACGCTGAGTACGGCCTGTCAGCCAGCTACGAATCCATCTGGTGGTGATGCTATCTAACCCACATTTTTCTATCTTATCAAGTAGTAGGTTGTGACTAGACATACCTGATTCCTGCGACCGTTCTTTATATGTTTTAGCCTCCAGTCCCCTAATCCTCCTCGTTGCTCCTTTCTGCGCTCCTTCTAGGCTCTCAGCCTCTCTCTTTTTTTTTTCTTCCAAATCACGGCAATCTAAACTGGTTGCCATTGTGATCTTAGCATATGTGAATTGGAAAATCTACCTGTCCTTTTCAAGAACGTTATAAATTGCTTAGCAGTTCCTCGAGTCCAGTTCTTTCTTTTTCTCTGCATCATAGGAGCATGAAGTTGGAAATAGCTACATAGACTATCAGATTCAGCCACCTGCTCCGCGCCAGAGTCCAACTTAAAAGCATCCTTCAGTTGAACATTTCTTCAAATAATTGGTTTCGCTGCTCGTTGAGTCTTACTGTTAGGAGGGGTTCCTCCCCCCCCCTTAACATTTAGTTGGAATCTGTCTTCCTGCGACTTAAATCCATTATCTGTGTCATGCACTCTAGAACAGGTCTCCGTCTCCTCCAGCATGCTATCGTTTCAAATATTTGAAGAAGGGCTGACATAATCTCTCCTCGGTCTTCTCTTTCTAAAACGTGTGCCTAGATTTTTTACAAAAAGTGGTGGATTCAGGAGACATTTTAAAAACGTACCTTTTTTGCCGGGCAAGAATGAGATTCCAAGGGAAGTGAAAGGATCTTGTCTGGGATATTACTTCTCTTAACGCTTGTAAGATTTTATCTAACAATAGGGCGGTATATAAATTTAAATAATAAAATAAATAATAATAAATAACAAGCGTTCAGCAGTTGATAACATGGTGGTTGGGTTTTGTTTTCTGTTTTATTTCCCCCCTACACTGCAAACTTATTAAATTTCCTCTTCTGGAGTAAAAGATGTAGGATTCTCTAAAAAAAAATCTATTGGCTCAGATAAATGGATTAATGATTATTGTAGTTTTTACAACAGCTAGTACGTAGAAGATAGTTCTGTCCCGGATCACATTTCTTATAAGAAGGCTTTTATGGTTTGGGTCTATAACAGGTTTGCGAAGAGTGGAAGAAATGGATAGGCATGTATGACAAGGGTGACAGTGAAGAAAATGATTGTGGCTGTGTGATACCTTCCTTCCTTTATTTTTTGCAAGCTTGCCGTTGAATCTGAGTTTGCTTAACAAAAGTCATTGGGAAATGAACAAGATTTGATTCCACACACACACACACACACACACAATTGGCTTTAAGTGACCGTCTTTCCTCTTCAGTCTGTGAAACCTTTGATCTAAACACGTCATTTAAAGCACGCAAGATATTCACTTGCATGTGAGTTTCATCCTTTTGAATGGTGATGTGAAGGAATAACCTAATAACGGAGTTGGAAGGGACCTTGGAGGTCATCTAGTCCAACTCCCTGCTCAGGCAGGAAACCCTATACCATTTCAGGCAAATGGCTGTCCAGTCTCTTCTTAAAAGCCTCCAGTGTTGGAGCATTCACCGCTTCTGGAGGCAGGTTGTTTCACTGGTTAATTGTTCTCACTGTCGGGAAATTTCTCCTTAGTTCCAGGTTGCTTCTCTCCTTGGTTAGTTTCCATCTATTTTGCTTCTTGTTCTGCTTTCAGGCGTTTTGGAGAATAGCTTGACACCCTCTTCCTTGGGGCAGCCCCTGAGATACTGGAACACGGCTATCCTGTCACCTCTAGTCCTTCTTTTCATTAAATTAGACAACCCCAATTCCAGCAGCCGTGTTGTTTATATGTTTTAATGGACGGATGGATAGATGGATGGACAGATGGATGGATAGATGGATGGACAGATGGATAGATGGTCGGGTGGATGGATAGACGCATGGATGGATGGACGGATGGATAGATGGATGGATGGATAGATGGATGGATGGATGGATGGTTGGATGGACGGATAGATGGATGGATGGTTGGATGGACAGATGGCTAGATGGACGTTGGATGGATGGACGGATGAATAGATGGACAGATGGATGGATAGATGGACGGATGAATAGATGGTCGGGTGGATGGATGGGTGCATGGATGGATGGATGGACGGACAGATGGATGGATGGATGAAGGATGGATAGATGGACAGATGGATGGACGGACGGATAGATGGATGGATGGATGGATGGACGGATGGATGGACGGATGAATAAATAGATGGACATACGGATGGATAGATGGACGGATGAATGGATAGATGGATGGATGGATGGATGGATGAGGGAAGATGATAGGTAGGTAGCCCTCAATGCAATTCATTCAAAAGTGCCACTGTTTACTTTCCTGGATACTGTTCTCCTTTTTGGTAATTATAGAATGTTAAAAGCTACGTAGGACCTCTTTTTCCCAAGCCTTGTGCAGACACTGTGAAATTAATTTTTCACTTTCCACCCTGAGTTGGATGGAAGTGACATTTGCAGAGGCCTCCGAGTTGTACCCTTTGCTCTTGATATTTGCATGTTGCTAGAAGAAGGTCACAGGGAGGTTGAATAATCCTAGTTAACTACTATCCCGAGGCACTGAAGCTGGGGGTAACGCCGGCAATAAAGAGACAAGAGGACAAAAGCAGAGCGGTGCGCATCACCGGAGAATTGTCAGATTTTGAATTTCTCTTAGAAGAACCCAAAATCACACGAACGCTTATTTCAGTATGTCCTAAATATTGGGTTTTCCATTCTCCTTCAATTAAAGATGGAGGCAGACAGACCACGCCTAGGAAGGACAATTATTTATTTGTCAAAATAGGCGTCCACTTTTTTTTTTCTTAAAGTGACTAAGCCAGTCCACGTTGACTTCTGCGTTCATTTTACACATCGTTTTGCTTGTTTGCTTAGGATTTAATGAGGATCGGCTTTCTTTGGGTATTTCTGCTATGCCCTGAAAAACATGGTCTTGGAAGCTTCCAGAAATTTGTCACTCAGGTGGGATAGAAGGAAGGAAACTGTGAAGGTCATTTGGGTAAAAAATCGAAAGGATGGCTTCCGAGGGAGCAATGAAGTTTGAATGAGTATTCTATTCTATTCTTATAATAATAAAGTTGGAAGGGACCTTGGAGGTCATCTAGTCCAACCCCTTGCTCAGGCAGGAAACCCTATTCTATTCTATTCTATTCTATTCTATTCTATTCTATTCTATTCTATTCTATTCTATTCTATTCTATTCTATTCTATTCTATTCTATTCTATTCTATTCTATTCTATTCTATTCTATTCTATTCTATTCTATTCTATATATTTGTAAGTACTTGACACGGATGAAAAGCAGGCTGTTGATATAAACTGGAAAGTAGGTAAAAGAAATCACAATTGTTGGAACCCTTAGTGCTCTCTGAACTTGATTCCTTTCTTGCAGACATTTCAGTACCAAAATAGGTAACCTCATCAGTGCTAGAAGGGAGCGGGGTTTGTGGAGAGGAAGAGGATGACTGTGGGGTCCTTGGTGCTCTCTGAACTTGGTAGTTTTCTTGCACAAGCTTCATTACCCAACTTAGAATAGAATAGAATAAAGCAGGAAGGGACCTTGGAGGTCTTCTAGTCCAGCCCCCTGCTCAAGCAGGAGAACCTATACCATCTCAGACAAGTGAGTGTCCAGTATCTTCTTAAAAACCTCCAGTGATGGAGCGCCCACGCTTTTTTGAAGGCAAGCTGTTCCACTGGTTGACTGTCCTCACTGTCAGGAAGTTTCTCCTTAGTTCCAGGTTGCTTCTCTCCTTGAATAGTTTCCATCCATTGTTTCTCGTCCTGCCTTCAGGCGCTTTGGAGAATAGCTTGACTCCCTCTTCTTTGGGGCAGCCCCCTTGAATACTGGAACACGGCTATCATGTCTCCCCTGTTTCTTCCTTTCTTTAGACTAGCCAGACCCAAGTCCCGCAGCCATTCTTCGTGTGTTTTGGCCTCCAGGCCTTGGATCATTTTAGTTGCTCTTCTCTGCACTTTTTCCAGGCTCTCAACATCTTTTTTGTAGTATGGTGACCAAAATTGGTTGCAGTATTCCAGGTGTGGTCTCACTAGGGTTTTGTAAAGTGGTACTAATTAACTAGTTAACTAGGTGACATCATCCATGCTCGAAAACTGGCTCCCTTCTGGGACTGATGATGTTACCCAGTTTGGTAATGAAACGTCTGCAAGAAAACAGCCAAGCTCAGAGAGCATCAAGAACCCCACAGTCGTCGTCTTCCTCCTCCTCCTCCTCCTCCTCCTCCTCCTCCTCCTCCTCCTCCTCCTCCTCCTCGCAAACCCCACACCTTTCTGGCCCTGATGGCATTATCTAGATGGGTCATGGGTCATGAAACGTCTGCAAGAAAACCACCAAGCTCAGAGAGCACCAAGGACTCCACAGATCTCCTCCTTCTCCTCCTCCTTCTCCTCCTCCTCTCTCCAAAACCCCCACTCCCTTCTAGCACTGATGATGTTACCCAGTTTGGTAATGAAACGTCTGCAAGGAAACAGCCAAGCTCAGAGAGCATCAAGAACCCCACAGTCGTATTCCTCCTCCTCCTCCTCCTCCTCCTCCCAAACCCCACACCTTTCTGGCCCTGATGGCATTACCTAGATGGCTCATGAAACGTCTGCAAGAAAACCACCAAGCTCAGAGAGCACCAAGGACCCCACAGTTGTCGTCGTCGTCCTCCTCCTCTCCCTCCTCCTCCTCCTCCTCCTCCTCCTCCTCCTCCTCCTCCTCCTCCTCTTCTTCTTCTTCTTCTTCTTCTTCTTCTTCTCCTCCTCCTCCTCCTCCTCCTCCTCTTCTTCTTCTTCTTCTTCTTCTTTTTCTTCTTCTTCTTCTTCTTCTTCTTCTTCTTCTTCTTCTTCTTCTTCTTCTTCTTCTTCTTCTTCTTCTTCTTCTTCTTCTTCTTCTTCTTCTTCTTCTTCTTCTTCTTCTTCTTCTTCTTCTTCTTCTTCTTCCTCCTCTCTCCAAAACCCCCACTCCCTTCTAGCACTGATGATGTTGCCCAGTTTGGTAATGAAACGTCTGCAAGAAAACAGCCAAGCTCAGAGAGCATCAAGAACCCCACAGTCGTCGTCTTCCTCCTCCTCCTCCTCCTCCTCCTCCTCCTCCTCCTCCTCCTCCTCCTCGCAAACCCCACACCTTTCTGGCCCTGATGGCATTATCTAGATGGGTCATGGGTCATGAAACGTCTGCAAGAAAACCACCAAGCTCAGAGAGCACCAAGGACTCCACAGATCTCCTCCTTCTCCTCCTCCTTCTCCTCCTCCTCTCTCCAAAACCCCCACTCCCTTCTAGCACTGATGATGTTACCCAGTTTGGTAATGAAACGTCTGCAAGGAAACAGCCAAGCTCAGAGAGCATCAAGAACCCCACAGTCGTATTCCTCCTCCTCCTCCTCCTCCTCCTCCCAAACCCCACACCTTTCTGGCCCTGATGGCATTACCTAGATGGCTCATGAAACGTCTGCAAGAAAACCACCAAGCTCAGAGAGCACCAAGGACCCCACAGTTGTCGTCGTCGTCCTCCTCCTCTCCCTCCTCCTCCTCCTCCTCCTCCTCCTCCTCCTCCTCCTCCTCCTCCTCTTCTTCTTCTTCTTCTTCTTCTTCTTCTTCTCCTCCTCCTCCTCCTCCTCTTCTTCTTCTTCTTCTTCTTCTTTTTCTTCTTCTTCTTCTTCTTCTTCTTCTTCTTCTTCTTCTTCTTCTTCTTCTTCTTCTTCTTCTTCTTCTTCTTCTTCTTCTTCTTCTTCTTCTTCTTCTTCTTCTTCTTCTTCTTCTTCTTCTTCTTCTTCTTCTTCTTCTTCTTCTTCTTCTTCTTCTTCTTCTTCTTCTTCCTCCTCCTCCTCTCTCCAAAACCCCCACGCCCTTCTAGCACTGATGATGTTGCCCAGTTTGGTAATGAAACGTCTGCAAGAAAACAGCCAAGCTCAGAGAGCATCAAGAACCCCACAGTCGTCGTCTTCCTCCTCCTCCTCCTCCTCCTCCTCCTCCTCCTCCTCCTCCTCCTCGCAAACCCCACACCTTTCTGGCCCTGATGGCATTATCTAGATGGGTCATGGGTCATGAAACGTCTGCAAGAAAACCACCAAGCTCAGAGAGCACCAAGGACTCCACAGATCTCCTCCTTCTCCTCCTCCTCTCTCCAAAACCCCCACTCCCTTCTAGCACTGATGATGTTACCCAGTTTGGTAATGAAACGTCTGCAAGGAAACAGCCAAGCTCAGAGAACATCAAGAACCCCACAGTCGTATTCCTCCTCCTCCTCCTCCCAAACCCCACACCTTTCTGGCCCTGATGGCATTACCTAGATGGCTCATGAAACGTCTGCAAGAAAACCACCAAGCTCAGAGAGCACCAAGGACCCCACAGTTGTCGTCGTCGTCCTCCTCCTCTCCCTCCTCCTCCTCCTCCTCCTCCTCCTCCTCCTCCTCCTCCTCCTCCTCTTCTTCTTCTTCTTCTTCTTCTTCTTCTTCTTCTTCTTCTTCTTCTTCTTCTTCTTCTTCTTCCTCCTCCTCCTCCTCCTCCTCCTCCTCCTCCTCCTCCTCCTCCTCCTCTCTCCAAAACCCCCACTCCCTTCTAGCACTGATGATGTTGCCCAGTTTGGTAATGAAACGTCTGCAAGGAAACAGCCAAGCTCAGAGAACATCAAGAACCCCACAGTCGTATTCCTCCTCCTCCTCCTCCTCCCAAACCCCACACCTTTCTGGCCCTGATGGCATTACCTAGATGGCTCATGAAACGTCTGCAAGAAAACCACCAAGCTCAGAGAGCACCAAGGACCCCACAGTTGTCGTCGTCGTCCTCCTCCTCTCCCTCCTCCTCCTCCTCCTCCTCCTCCTCCTCCTCCTCCTCCTCCTCCTCCTCCTCTTCTTCTTCTTCTTCTTCTTCTTCTTCTTCTTCTTCTTCTTCTTCTTCCTCCTCCTCCTCCTCCTCCTCCTCCTCCTCTCTCCAAAACCCCCACTCCCTTCTAGCACTGATGATGTTGCCCAGTTTGGTAACGAAACGTCTGCAAGAAAACAGCCAAGCTCAGAGAGAATCAAGAACCCCAGTGTTGCTTTCCTCCTCCTCCTCCTCCTCCTCCTCCTCCTCCTCCTCCTCCTCCTCCTCCTTTTCCCTTGTGGTATATCTATTCTCCTCAATAGGCATCATTCTCTTCAGTAGGCAGTGCAAGTAGAGAAAACAGAAAATTGTCTGGGGCAATTGTTGTGTTCTGAGAATTAACATTATAGCAGTTTCAGTGTTCGAAAACAAGACAGCCCCCCCCCTTTAAAAAACAACCACAACAACAACCCCAAGGGGCTTCGACATATAGATGAGAAGGTCCGCAGGGAACAGAGCTCTTGTGGCTTTCATGTGCTGCATTTCTGAAACTTCTGCCTTGTCTCTTTTTTTAAAAAAAAATATGATTTACGATTTTGTATCCTGAGATGGTTGGCGTGTCTCCTTCCTCTTTCTTGACACTCGTTTAATTTTAAACAACGGGCATTTTGGTTATTTATTTTCATTGTTCTTGGCAATAATTTTCAGCTGCCAGACAGGAAAATTGTACTCCAAAATGCTGTTTCACACTTTACTGTTAGATGATGTGGAGTGATAGAAAATAACACATTTGCTTGCCTTTATAGTCAGATAATTATTCACATCCATCACCCTACTCTAAGGGAATAAACATCACCCAAAAGAAATTGCGCTATTAATAGCATTCTCTTCAGTAAGAATAAGAGGTATTTTTTTCCTTCTGGGACTGTCCAATTAAGAGGTCCCGGGAAAGCAACGATAAAGCTTCAGCATTTTTTTTTTTTTTGCTAAACTGAGATTTTTATAATGTCCTTCCATTTCAAACAGCAGAGTGGATTCTTAGGCTGCGAATCAATGAACGAGATCCAGAATAGTAAAAAGAAGGTACTGTAGCTATTTCATTAAAGCCAAGCTGAGTTATACCCAACGCCTTTCTGCCTTTCCTTCGCAGATAAAGGGCTGCAGCTGTCATCATCCTTGCTCATTAACTGCGCTAATTAGTTTAGTTAGATTAGGAGTCCAGCAACATTTATAAACTGTAATTTTTTAAATATATATATATAGAGAGAGAGCTTCTGGTTTCGTTTGTATATTTGTTCCACTTTGGGGGCAGTTTTCCCCCCTAGCTACCTTCATCAAAATATCGAATAATTAACACTGACAGTGAGAATTGCACAATTACGGCCCTTAACCTTTTAAGTCCCAAAATTTGACACGAAAGGATGCAGGCTGATTATCAGAGCCAAGGTTTAGTTCAGGCAGTTCTCAACTTAAGAGCAGTTCGTTTAGCGACCATTCAGAGTTACAATGGAACTGAAGAAGTGACTTCCGGCTATTTTTCACACTTACGACCATCGCAGCATCCCCGTAGCCATGGAATCAAAATTCAGACACTCGACAACTGGTTCATATCTAGGACGGTCGCATTGTCCTGGGATCGTGTGATCCCCTTCTGACAAGCAAAATCAATGGGGAAGCCAGATTGTTGGCAGTTCCATCCGGGACATGGCACAGAAGCGTTGCTTTTGAGGAGGGCCCGCAAGATTGTCTGGGACACTACACACACACACTACACTACACTACTACACTACACACCCTCTTCACCCTGTGTTCCTTGTTACATTCTTTTTTTGGGGGGGGGGCTTGGTGGTATCCGAAGCCGAACATCCAGATTCAGTCCCAGTTTTGTCCCATACAGCATTAACCCTTGAGGACCCAGATTGTTGGGGGCAATAAGCTGACTTTGTAATAATGTAGCTTGGGGGGGGGGAAAGCCCTAATAAGCAGGCATATACATAGAACGAAGGCTATTGCTAAGCTTGTAAGCCGCCCTGAGTCTTCGGAGAAGGGCGGGATATAAATGGGATTAAAATAAAAAAATAAATAAACTTTCAAGTTTCATCCTTCCGTTATGTATTCCAGATGGACAGTGACTAATATTTATATGTTGCTTATAAATAAGGGTGTGGGCCTATACAAGGGGTAGGCAACTTTGGCTCTTTTATGACTCGTGGACTTCAACTCCCAGAATTCCTCAGCCAGCCATGCTGAGGGGAAAGGGAGAGGTTTCCAAGCTGAGCCAGCGTGGCTCAGGAATTCTGGGAGTTGAAGTCCACGAGTCATCAAAGAGCCAAGGTTGCCTACCCCTGCTATAGACCAACTCTACATTGTGTGGAACTACTGGTTAGTACCTTTGGATCAGGGGTCTTCAAACGTGGCCCTTTTATGACTTGTGGACTTCAACTCCCAGACTTTCTGAGCCAGCCATGCTGAGGGGAAAGGGAGAGGTTTCCAAGCTGAGCCATGCTGGCTCAGGAATTCTGGGAGTTGAAGTCCATGAGTCATGAAGGGCCCATAGTTCCCCCCATGCTGGCTCAGGAATTCTGGGAGTTGAAGTCCACGAATCATAGAGATGCCAAGGTTGGCCTAGGCAACCTTGGCTCTTTTATGACTTGTGGACTTCAACTCCCAGAATTCCTGAGCCAGCCACGCTGAGGGGAAAGGGAGAGGTTTCCAAGCTGAGCCATGCTGGCTGAGGAATTCTGGGAGTTGAAGTCCACCAGTCATAAAAGGGCCAAGGTTGCCTACCCCTGCTCTATACATATGTTGTATATAGTATGTTTAAATGTGCGTCATGTATGTGTACGCTTTGAGAACAAGCAACTAATTTTCATTTTTAATGTGTGCTATTGGGCCCATAGTAAACAAAATGACAAATGTTATCTTTCCGTCTGTCTTTCTATCTATCTACCTATCTGTCTGTCTATCAATCTAGATTCACTTAACCACCAGGCTATTAACTTAACAACTTGCAGTGATTCACTTAACAACCGTGACAAAAAAGATTGTAAAATGGGGCAAAAATCACTTAAGAAATGTTTCGCTTAGCACCAGAAAAGTTGGGCTCAATTGTGGTCCTAAGTCGAGAACTATTCTGGCCGACACGGCGGCCTAACAGTGACCTTATTTGAATCCTTGGTTAAGGATCGCTTGTTCAGTGACCATTCAATGTTACGGCGGTGCTGAACAATTTCAGTTGCTAAGCGAGGCAGTCCTAAGGCACAGTGTCAATACAACCAGGCTACTTAACTTACAGATGGCAGTTCCAGTAGTCCCCAGTTCCCGCCATTAAGCGAATCACCAATGGATCGTTAAAAGTGGGGACTTCATGTGACTGCAGGGCACTGCAACGGTCTGACATACGGGGTGGTGGTTGCCAAGTGTCTGAATTGTGATCATATGACCGCAGGGACACTCTGGACAGCCAGATGTTTGAGGACTGGTTATAATTAGGAGCCCTGGTGGTTAAGTGTCTAGAATGCAGTATTGCAGGCTACTCTGCTCCCTGCCACCAGTTCGATCCTGACCGGCTCAGGTGTTGTGATTCAGGGTCAGCCTGTGGGTTCGGCAGTTGGGTCGGACGACTCAGAGGAGGAGGAGGAGGGGGGTGTTGAAGAGCTTGCTGAGGGGGTTGGACAGCTTGATGAGAGCCCCCAGCCAGGCCCCTCCCACCTGGTCACGATGCAGACCCAGCTGTGTGAGCCTGACAGCGTGGATGAAGATGACCCACAGCTGGCCCTGTTCAAGGACGCCCGATGCAGGAGGCAGTCAATCAGGAGTAAACAGAGGAAGGCAATGGGGCACCTCGGAAGGAGGCAGAGAGAAGCCACGCCCTGAACTGTATTTAAGGGGAATGTATGGGAGGGCTGGTTTGCTGAAGGCAACCGCTTGGATAGTTCCTGTTACTTAAAGCTCCTGTTTCTTGGTTCGTGTCTTGTTTGTTTTTGTAGCAATAAATTTGGCAGGCGTAATTCCAGCCTCTTGCCTTCTTGTAAAAGGGGTTGTCCCTGCCTTTTCTGTAGGGCCGGTAGCAGGCTGGTACAGAACATCAGGGTTGACTCAGCCTTCTGTCCTTCTGAGGTCGATAAAATGAGGACCCAGATTGTTGGGGGGGGGGGCAACATGCTGACTCTGTAAACTGCTTAGAGAGGGCTGTAAAGCACTGTGAAGCGGTCTATAAGTCTAGGTCAGGGGTCAGCAACCTGAAACAGTGAAAGAGCCACTCGGAACCGGTTCCCTCACAAAAGCAAAAACTGGGAGCCGCAAAAAAATGTGTGCACATGCGCGTACATGCGTACATGCACAGAGCAGGGTTTGACTGAAGAGTGGAGCCAAGGCGAGATATGCACCTACCCTGCATATTTGAATTGATTGGTTGAACTTTTTTAGTCCCACTTTTTTTTTTTGACTGCACATGGCAGAGGACTGGGAGCCATGCGGCTCCGGAGCCGCGGGTTGCAGACCTGTGGTCTAGGTCAATGATGGTGAATCTTTTAGAGTCCGAATGCCCAAACTGCAATCCAAAAACCCACATATGTATCGTCGGGTGCCGGGTGGGCGTGGCCCTTTGGCTGGGTGTGGCCAGTTGGGTGGGTGTGGCTGCGGTGGTAACGGCAGACTGGGTGGGACTAAAAAGTTCAATCAATCAATTCCAACTTTGCGAGATCTTTTTTTTCCCCCGCAAGTTTAAATTGATTGATTGAACCTTTTTTTTTTTTTTTGCACACGGCGGTGGAGGCCTAAAGCGAAAAGGTTTTATAAAACCCAGCTGAAGGCCTAGGACTGGGGCGACAGCACATGTGCCCAGAGAGAGGGCTCTGCGTCCCCCGTGGCACACATGCCATAGGTTCGCCACCAAGTAGCAGGCCTCAAGTAGAAGCCTTAAAAAATTGGAATAACAAGAGTTGGAAGGGACCTTGGAGGTGCTATTGCTATTGTTAAATACATCACTTAAATACATCAGTGGAACAACTTGCCTCCAGAAGTTGTGAATGTTCCAACATTGGAAGTTTTTAAGAAGAGATTGGACCCACCATTTGACTGACACACATTTGAGACACACACACACACACACACTATAATCGTTGGTGTCATTTAATAAGGATGATGGTGGTGTTGGAAGGGACCTTGGAGGTCATCAAGTCCAACCCCCTGCTCAGGCAGGAAACCCTGTACCATTTCAGACCAATGGATTCAGATTGTTAAGGGTGTACAAGTGAGCCTGTGGCAGTGAAGTGAGTTGCGTCCCATTTTGCGGCCTTTCTTTGGCCACAGCTGTTAAGCAACTTAACAACCTCCCTTGTTAAGTGAATCATTCGGTCGTTAAGCTTTATTGACTTGGCTTGTCGGAAACTGGCTGGGAAAGTTACAAATGGCGACCACGCGACCCCTGGACGCTGCAACTGTCGTACGTACACGCCAGTTGCCAAGCGCACGCAGAGAATGAAGGAAATGACAGCCGGTCCCAACCTCTGGAATGTTGCCCGCAAACGATGGGATCTTGATTCCGCTGTGTGTAGTTTTAAGGAATTGGGAACTTGCTTTTGGGAATGAGACAGGGAGCCACCCAAACGGGAGGCTAGAGAGGGAGCTGAAACAAGGAAACAGGCAGTCCTCAGCTTACGACCCCCAATCGAGGCCAAAATGTCCTGTTATTAAGTGAGATCTTTCTTAAGTGGATTTTGCCCCGTTCTACGACCTTCCTTGCCACCGTTGCCAACCGAATCACTGCAGCTGACAAATCAGTAACCCGGTTGCTCAGTGAAACTGGCTCCCCCCCCCCCCCCCCGTCGACTTCGCTTGTCGGAAGGTCGCCAAAGGGGCAAATCACCTGACACCCCCGCTCCGGGACGCTACGACGGTCGTAAGTATGAACCCGTTTCCAAGCATCTGAATTTTGATCGCCTTATCGCGGCGATGCTGCAAAGGCTGTAACTGGGGGAAACGGTCCCACGTTACTTTTTTTTTCCCCCAGCGCCGTTGCAGCTTTGCACATTCACTAAATGAACTGTTGTAAGAGGAGGACTACCTGTATTTGAAATAAAGAAATTAAAATCTTTTTTTTTCCCCTGGGCTTGTTCTTACAGCCTTCCCTCCTTCCCTCTCCTTGGGTAAGCTACTCAGCGCAAGGTGGATTTTTTCCCCCTCCCCCAGATTTGCCGAGCCCTACCTACTTCAAAAAATAAAATAAAAAAGCCAACCCAACCCTTGATATTTATTCATGTGAGAGGTTTTTTTTCCCCTCTTTATGAATAAGAAGCAGGCGAGCGAAATTGCGGCGTGCTTGAAGGGTGCTGTTTGTGCACTCACCTGTGCGGAGAGTCTGTGGTTGCCACTGGCAACTAGGCAAATGATTAAAATACAAAAACTGCCCTGGCAAGATAAAGTATAAAAGCTGGATCAGGAACAACAACAGCCTAGAGCCAGCTCTGGGAGTTAACGATAATAGATGGGGACCGGGTTCTAGATAAAAGTCTAACATCCTGGCTTGCTCGACTCACGTAGCTTCAAGAAAATTCACTTAATTCTTCAAAGGGACAGGCTTGTATCCTCCCCCTTCCCCCTTCCACCACCCCCTTTTTTAAAAAAAGTGTTGAGAAAATATTTCACTTAGTGGAAAAGTCCGGTTAAGTAAACCATCTTATTTTGAAGCAGGCAGACGGTTCAATTTCTTGAAATGAATACGATAGTCCTTTCTTTTTGGGCGGGGGGGGAAGAATCCCTGTATTTCAATCCCTCCGCTAAAATCAGGATCAATCCGAGGGATCGGATTTGCTTGGATTGGATCCAAGATTTGCCCAGAATCCTTAACATTTTTATTACGTTCGCTCCACTGCCATTTCAGAAGAGAATTGCAGGAAAACGTATGGAAGAGACCGTTTGATCTAGTGGTTAAAGCAGGGGTTTTCAGACTTGGCCCTTTGATGACTTGTGGACTTCCACTCCCAGAATTCCTCAGCCGGAGTGCCCGGCTGAGGAATTCTGGGAAGGGTCTTCAAACTTGGCCCTTTGATGACTTGTGGACTTCAACTCCCAGAATTCCTCAGCCAGCGTGCCCAGCTGAGGAATTCTGGGAGGGGTCTTGAGACTTGGCCCTTTGATGACTTGTGGACTTCAACTCCCAGAATTCCTCAGCCAGCGTGCCCGGCTGAGGAATTCTGGGAGGGGTCTTCAAACTTGGCCCTTTGATGACTCGTGGACTTCAACTCCCAGAATTCCTCAGCCAGCGTGCCCTGCTGAGGAATTCTGGGAGGGGTCTTCAAACTTGGCCCTTTGATGACTTGTGGACTTCAACTCCCAGAATTCCTCAGCCAGCGTGCCCGGCTGAGGAATTCTGGGAAGGGTCTTCAAACCTGGCCCTTTGATGACTTGTGGACTTCAATTCCCAGAATTCCTCAGCCAGCGTGCCCGGCTGAGGAATTCTGGGAGGGGTCTTCAAACTTGGCCCTTTGATGACTTGTGGACTTCAACTCCCAGAATTCCTCAGCCAGCGTGCCCGGCTGAGGAATTCTGGGAAGGGTCTTCAAACCTGGCCCTTTGATGACTTGTGGACTTCAATTCCCAGAATTCCTCAGCCAGCGTGCCCGGCTGAGGAATTCTGGGAGGGGTCTTCAAACTTGGCCCTTTGATGACTTGTGGACTTCAACTCCCAGAATTCCTCAGCCAGCGTGCCCGGCTGAGGAATTCTGGGAGGGGTCTTCAAACTTGGCCCTTTGATGACTTGTGAACTTCCACTCTCAGAATTCCTCAGCCGGCGTGCCCAGCTGAGGAATTCTGGGAGTTGAAGTCCACAAGTCATCAAAGGGCCAAGTTTGAAGACCCCTGGGTTAAAGCCTCCGGCTAGAAAGTGGGAGACTGTGAGTTCAAGTCCTGCCTTTGCCATGAAAGCCAACTGGGTGACCACTCACCAAGAGTTGTTGAGCTCTACTCCCACTTTAGTCATAAAAGCCAGCTGGGTGACTTTGGGCTAATCAACCAGGAGACGGTGAGTTCTAGTCCTGCCTTTGGCGTGAGAGCCGGCTGGGTGACTTTGGGCCAGTCACCAGGCGACGGTGAGTTCTAGTCCCACCTAAGGCGTGACAGCTGCCTGGATGACTTTGAGCCAGTCATTCCCTCTCTCAGCTCAACCCACCTTACTGGGTTGTTGTTAGGCGGAAAAGAGGAGGAGGAAAAAGTCTTGGATCTGTTTGCTACCATGAGTGTTTGTAAAAAAATAATAAAGGCAAGATATAAACAAATAAAACTCCTTATAAAACTCGAATACTGTCCCTGTGACCCGGGTGCCACAGAAACTACAGGAATCAAAATGCAAAAAAACCGAGGTGTATGTAAGTAGGAATGGGGTGTGTATGTGTGTGTTTATGTTTTTAATGTATGTCTACACACTCAAATTTATCTTTATTAATTAAATTTATTTATCTGCCCAACTCACACACAGTGGCTCCCGGCGATGTACTAAATTTTAAAAACCCACCAGGTAATAAAAACCAATTAAAACACCCTCCCACCTCCACCCCCATGGCAGCAGCAACACAGTCAAACCAGCAGTAGAGTAGAGTAGAGTAGAGTAGAGTAGAGTAGAGTAGAATGGAATGGAATGGAGTGGAGTGGAGTGGAGTGGAGTGGAGTGGAGTGGAGTGGAGTGGAGTAGAGTAGAGTAGAGTAGAGTAGAGTAGAGTAGAGTAGAGTAGAGTAGAGTAGAGTAGAGTAGAATAGAATAGAATAGAATAGAATGAAAAGGACCTTGGAGGTCTTCTAGTCCACCCCCTGCTCAAGCAGGAGAACGTTTACCATCTCAGACAGGTGACTGTCTAGTCTCTTCTTAAAAACCTCCAGTGATGGAGCGCCCACGATTTCTGGTGGCAAGCTGTTCCACTGGTTAATTGTCCTCACTGTCAGGAAGTTTCTCCTTAATTCCAGGTTGACTAATTTCCCAAAGAAACATATGCACTATTAGCACTAGGATAGGATATCATCAGATATTCCTAGATCTAGTTTAGATTGGAAATTGCCAAGAAAAAAAGGGAAAGAAAGATAAAATTATGTCTGCATTTTTTTGCCAAGAAAAGCATATGGACTGTTCCTCACGCTCACCAGGAAATTAAACTTGAGTTGGTTTTTCTCTAAAAAAGGTATACCCTGCGCATATGCACAGTTCAGGTAATATAATTGTCCTCCCCATTTCCACCAGTGCATCCACATGTTTACCCCAATTTCTCAGTTCTGTAGCCCTTATTTGCTTTCCCTTTTCAAGATTAGGTCGGAGTATTTTTTTTGTCTTGGCCAAAATTGCCAATTGCCCATTTCCCTTAAGCTTTTAAGAAAGCTAAGGCCAGGAGGTTTGATAAATTAAGCCTGTGTGTCTCCTCCTTTTAACAAAAAAGAGAATATCTGTGTTAACTCCGCTCCCTTCATAAACCTCTTTTCTTCCCCCCCCTCTCCCCTCCCGAACACCGGGGGGGGGGGATTTCAGACAAACAGGCAGAAAGAATATTTCTGGCTATTTGAACATCTCTCTTGTTTTGACACCTCTCCTTCAGGTTAATGAGCGGAACAGTTTGATCTTCCTTGACATTTTCCCCTCTGAAGGCAGGCAGGCCTGCTGGAGCCGTCTCTTCCAGAGCAGGCGAGGCAAAAACTGCTTCCGTTAAGTGTTTGGCAGGACGCAAGAAGATCAAGAAGCGCTGGAGAGATGGGCTGATCTCAACGGGTCTAAAATGCTGGCTTGTTTGCCTTTAGAAAGCCTAAAAGCCCTTTTTTTTCTGTCGCCGGGGCAGAATCCGTGAGATGTCAGGTATCCCTGTTGCGGGCGGGTGGAATTTGGAGACGAAGCTTCAGCTTAGGCTTTCTGTGATTTTTGTCTCTACATCAAGCAGGTAGTGTGCAATGTTGGAATGTAGACTGCAGGCAGTCTGGAAGGAGCCACTTCCAACTGACCACCCAAGACAGCAGAACTCTTGAAGCAGGCACCGTCTTTATTCGGGGTCAGTGAGAGTAAGGAAGTCAAGGCGAGATCAGGGGAAAAATCGCCGCGCAAACAGTATAGTTCAGCCAGCAATATTCCTCCTCTTCCCCCCCCCCCAAAGTCATCATCCTAATAATAAAGTTGGAAGGGACCTTGGAGGTCATCTAGTCCAACCCCCACCCCCACCCCCCGGCAGGAAACCCTACACCATTTCAGACAAGCGGCTGTCCAGTCTCTTCTTAAAAACTTCCAGTGTTGGAGCATTCACAGCTTCTGGAGGCAGGTTGTTCCACTGGTTAGTTGTTCTAACTGTCAGGAAGTTTCTTCTTAGTTCTAGGTTGCTTCTCTCCTTGACTAGTTTCCATCCGTTGCTTCTCGTCCTGCCTTCAGGCGCTTTGGAGAATAGCTTGACTCCCTCTTCTTTGGGGCAGCCCCTGAGATACTGGAAGACTGCTATCATGTCCCCCCTTGTCCTTCTCTTCATTAAACTAGACGTGCCCAATTCCAGCAACCGTACTTTATATGTTTTAGCCTCCAGTCCCCTAATTATCTTTGTTGCTCTTCTCTGCACTCTTTCCAGAGTCTCAACATCTTTTTTACATCGTGGTGACCAAAACTGGAAGTCATAATGTCCATTTGAATTTCAACCAGTCCACCGGTGGTATGATGTGCAAGTCAACTGGCACAGTTGGCTTACATCTCAAGGTCTTCTCCAGCTTTTGTTTCTCTGTAACGGTCTCCCCGATAAGGGAGACACATTCCTTTCTCGAGATGATAAGAGGCGGGAGGGGGGAAAGTAGAAAGCGAAAGTTATTCCAAGCGAAAGCTTGCTTCCCCTCTCCTCCCCCCCCCCAGCAGAATGGCAGGCCCCAAAAGTAGAATATATACGCAAGGGAAAGCAAAGAGGTTATTGGGGACCTGACACAGTCCTCGACTTACGGCCACAATTGAGCCCAACATTTATGTTGCTGCGCGAGACATTTGTTCGTCTCTCTCTCTCCCTCCCTCCCTCCCCCCCCCTCTCTCTCTCACACACACACACACACACAAACACACACACAGAGAGAGAGAGAGACAGAGAGAGAAAATGGATGTTTTTCATTCATGAGGCCTCTTTTCCCTTTAGATGGAAAGATAGGTTTTTAAGGAATCAGTACCTTTTTTGCTAAGGCTTTAAGATAACCTGCTGGGAGACATCTAGCCCAGGGGTCTTCAGACTTGGCCCTTTTATGACTGGTGGACTTCAACTCCCAGAATGCCTCAGCCAGGCACATGGACTTCAACTCCCAGAATGCCTCAGCCAGGCACGCGTGCCTGGCTGAGGCATTCTGGGAGTTGAAGTCCACCAGTCATAAAAGGGCCAAGTTGGAGGACCCATGCTTGTGGACTTCAACTCCCAGAATTCCTCAGCTAGGCACGCTGGCTGAGGCATTCTGGGAGTTGAAGTCCACCAGTCATCAAAAGGGCCAAGTTGGAAGACCCCTGCTTGTGGACTTCAACTCCCAGAATTCCCCAGCTAGGCACGCTGGCTGAGGCATTCTGGGAGTTGAAGTCCACCAGTCATCAAAAGGGCCAAGTTGGAAGACCCCGGCTTGTGGACTTCAACTCCCAGAATTCCTCAGCTAGGCACGCTGGCTGAGGCATTCTGGGAGTTGAAGTCCACCAGTCATCAAAAGGGCCAAGTTGGAAGACCCCTGCTTGTGGACTTCAACTCCCAGAATTCCCCAGCTAGGCACGCTGGCTGAGGCATTCTGGGAGTTGAAGTCCACCAGTCATCAAAAGGGCCAAGTTGGAAGACCCCTGCTTGTGGACTTCAACTCCCAGAATTCCCCAGCTAGGCACGCTGGCTGAGGCATTCTGGGAGTTGAAGTCCACCAGTCATCAAAAGGGCCAAGTTGGAAGACCCCTGCTTGTGGACTTCAACTCCCAGAATTCCCCAGCTAGGCACGCTGGCTGAGGCATTCTGGGAGTTGAAGTCCACCAGTCATCAAAAGGGCCAAGTTGGAAGACCCCTGCTTGTGGACTTCAACTCCTAGAATTCCCCAGCTAGGCACGCTGGCTGAGGCATTCTGGGAGTTGAAGTCCACCAGTCATCAAAAGGGCCAAGTTGGAAGACCCCTGAGCTAGCGTCTGGGGAGTTTCGCTTTGTGGTTCAGCCAAAACGTGTGGCGTTGAACAGGGCCGGGACGGGGAGGTTGGGTCTTCTTTTGCCCTGGCCTCTTTCAAGCAGAGCTTTGTAGTTTTGCTGCGATTGGCGGGCTAGAATTAATTTCTGGGTCTTGTGTCTTATTTTTTTCCCCCCTGTTCTGGGGCTTGAGCTCCGATTGGCTCCAATTCCTTTTCTCTCCTTAATTTGAAAGAAAGTAATAAGTGTTTCCCTCCCCTTCCCCTCACTTTTTGAGGAAGAGTCTGCTGGCGTTTCTTAGCACGACTGGCAAGACTGCAATTCTTTTTTTTTTTCTTCTCCCTTCCCTTCCTTTCCTGATTTTAAGCTCATTAATGCAGCTCGCTGACTTTCTATCCAAGCCGCTCTGTAACCAAATTCCGTGGGACATCTCTCTAGCGTTCAGTTAGGTACTTCTGCAAACCACGATAACCGGGTCCCAACAATATTAACTTCAACAGCCTCACAATTCAATTAATCTTATCTTTCCAACTCCCAATTACAGGCGGTAATTAAGTTAAAGAAAAAATTGCATCGGAATCCAAAGAACGGCATTCATCCTTGACTGCCTCCTAACAGCGAAGGCGCCCCAAACTTTTCAACGCATCCCCAGAAGAAATAGGATAGCTCCTTTCTTGCTAATCCAGCGGAAGAAGCGCTTGGATCCGCATTAATTTATTCATTGCTTTGTTTTCTTTTACGTTAGCAAAAAACAGCTTTCCAAAAAAAAAAGTTAAAATTCAAGGCGAACACAACAAGAGAGAAGTTAAAGGTAATGTCCTTTAGACATTAGAGCGTGAGTTTGCTGACGTACTTCAGAGGAAAAACATCACTTTGATCTATGGAAATTTGGGGGTATATCCTTTTTTAAAAAAAAAAATCCTTTGTTTCAAGAGCCTTTATAGCTGTCGGTGAAAGAGGCTTACTCCTATGGGAAACACAGGAACTTAACTGATAGAAGGAACTGTGGAACTGTGGGGGTCCTTGGCGCTCTCCGAGATTGTTTCCTCGCAGACGTTTCTTGACCCAACTAGGTAACATCACCAGTGCCAAAAGGGAATGTGAGGAAGGAGGAGGAAGTGGAAAAGGAGGGAAAAGGAGCAGGTGGCCATCCTTGGTGCTTTCGGAGCTTGGTGCTTTAGAGCAGAGGGAGGCAACCTCGGCTCTTTTCTGGACTCGTGGACTTCAACTCCCAGAATTCCTCAGCCAGCCACGCTGAGGGGGAAAGGGAGAGGTTTCCAAGCTGAGCCAGGCTGGCTGAGGAATTCTGGGAGTTGAAGTCCACCAGTCATAAAAGGGCCAAGGTTGCCTACCCCTGGGCTAGGCCAACCTTGGCATCTCTATGATTCACGGACTTCAACTCCCAGAATCCCTCAGCCAGCCACACTGAGGGGAAAGGGAGAGGTTTCCAAGCTGAGCCATGCTGGCTGAGGAACTCTGGGAGTTGAAGTCCACGAGTCATGAAGGGGCCATAGTTCCCTCATGCTGGCTCAGGAATTCTGGGAGTTGAAGTCTACGAGTTATAAAAGGGCCAAGTTTGAAGACCCCTGACATAAGATAGATAGATAAGATAGACTTTCCAGATCCTCCTGTATCTTAAGCCTGTCTTCTGGAGTGTTGGCTATTCCTGCCAGCTTGGTGTCATCTGCGAATTTGATGAGTTCCCCATCTATCCCCTCGTCCAAATCGTTGATGAAGATGTTGAGGAGCACTGGGCCCAGAACAGAGCCCTGGGGCACCCCACTGCACACTTCCCTCCATGTGGATGCGGTTCCATTGAGGGCCACACATTGACGAGATACACCTATTTCCCTTAACCCAGGGGTAGGCAACCTTGGCTCTTTTACGACTCGTGGACTTCAACTCCCAGAATTCCTGAGTCAGCCGTGCTGAGGGGAAAGGGAGAGGTTTCCAAGCTGAGCCATGCTGGCTCAGGAATTCTGGGAGTTGAAGTCCACGCGTCATAAAGGAGCTAAGGTTGCTTATCCCTGTCCTAGGCCTAGGCCGCTTTATGACTGGTGGACTTTAACTCCCAGAATTCCTGAGCCAGCCACGCTGAGGGGAAAGGGAGAGGTTTCCAAGCTGAGCCAGGCTGGCTCCGGAATTCTGGGAGTTGAAGTCCACCAGTCATAAAAGTGCCAAGGTTGCCGACCCCTGAGCAAACTCCACCCTCCCTTCTAGCCCTGTTCTATCCAGCGCAGTGATGGCGAACCTTTTAGAGACCGAGTGCCCAAAACACAACCCAAAACCCACTAATGTATCGCAAAGTGCCAGGGCCGCGTCAGCATTGTTGTGCCCTTGGGGGGACATGAGGGCGTGGCTCACTGGGTGGGCATGGCTGCGGTTGTCACGGCAGACTGGGTGGGCGTGACTGGGGTGGGCATGGCCACCTCGATGTTGCTCATTGGGGGGGAACCCTGTGAGGGCTGGACAGGGTTGGGGAGATCCAGGGGGTCTCTGGAGGGTGGGGAGGTGGGCAGGAGGCCCAGCATAAATGGGTGGGGAGGCATGCAATCCTAGCTGGGACTGGGGGGCCATGGAGCCGATGCGGATCCGGCCTTCCCTACTCGGGGTGGCCTTTGGCTTGCTGGGTGTGGGCGTGCGTGCTCTACCACCTCTCCTCAAGCTTGCTAGCTGGCCGCTTTGCCTCCTTTGTGTTGGGTGGGGTTGCCACTCCGGGCAGCGGCGGCGGCCTAATGGACCTGCGCAAGATGCTAGCAGTGGCGGCGCGGGTGCCCACAGAGAGGGCTCTGAGTGCCACCTCTGGCACGCGTGCCATAGGTTCGCCACCACTGATCTAGCACCACCATGCTCAGATGCAACATCCTCAGTGCTACAAGGGAGTGGGGTTTGTGGAGTGGGGAGGAGGAGGAGGACTGTGAGGTCCTTGGTGCACTCTGAGCTTGGTTGTTTTTTTGCAGAGATTTCTTTACCCAACTAGCTAACATCATTGGTGCTAAAAAGGAGAGGAGGAGGAGGAGGCAGAGGAGGAGGAGGAGGAGGAGGAGGAGGAGGAGGAGGAGGAGGAGGAGGAGGAGGAGGACAATGACTGGGGCGCGTGAGGCTCTCTGACTTTGATTGTATCTGATGAGGTTACCTAGTTTGGTAGTGAAACATCTGCAAGAAAATAACCAAGCTCAGAGAACACCAAGGACCTCACAGTCCTCCTCCTCTCTGCAAATCCCGCTCCCTTTGAGCATGGAAGAGGTTACATAGTTGATAAGGAAAGCCCATTTGTGCGCAGGTAGTCCTTGCTTAATGACCATTTGTTCAGCAACCATTACAGTGCTGCTCACGGTCATGGGATCAAAGTTTGGGCCCTTGGAGACAGCAAAGGGCAAATGTTAGTAGTGGATTGTGCTCTCCTCACTCTTCCTGTCTAGGCTTCCTCGGGAAGGTGAGGATTTAGTTTATTTATTTAAAACATTTATATAGGATAAACTCATTGATATATGTACATGGTATAAACACATGTCAGAACCTACGTCTGTGTCCCTTCGCTTCACTTGGGACTTTCGGGAAGGGACCTTGGAGGTCCTGCTCAGGCAGGAAACCCTTTACCATTTCAGACAAATGGCTGTCCAGTCTCTTCTTGAAAACTTCCAGCATTGGAGCATTCACCGCTTCTGGAGGCAGGTTGTTCCCCTGGTTAATTGTTCTCATTGTCAGGAAGTTTCTCCTTAGTTCTAGGTTGAGAGGTTAATGAGAGGTTAATCTTCCGTGATCCTGTTGTGTTTAAGATAACTGTAGGATCTTATGTTCAAATATTTGAGGGGCTGCCCCAAAGAAGAGGGAGTCAAGCTATTCTCCAAAGCGCCTGAAAGCAGGACAAGAAGCAATGGATGGAAACTAGTCAAGGAGAGAAGCAACCTGGAACTAAGGAGACATTTCTTGACAGTTAGAACAATTAAACCGGTGGAAAAACCTGCCTCCAGAAGTGGTGAATGCTCCAACACTGGAAGTTTTTAAGAAGAGACTGGACAGCCATTTGTCTGAGATGGTGTAGTGTTGGAATGGAATGGAATGGAATGGAATGGAATGGAATGGAATGGAATGGAATAGAATAGAATAGAATAGAATAGAATAGAATAGAATAGAATAGAATAGAATAGAATAGAATAGAATAGAATAGAATTAGAAGAAAATAGAATAGAATAGAATAGAATAGAATAGAATTAGAAGAAAATAGAATAGAATAGAATAGAATAGAATAGAATAGAATAGAATAGAATAGAATAGAATAGAATAGAATAGAATAGAATAGAATAGAATTACAGAATGGAGTAGAATAGGATAGAATAGAATAGAATAGAGTAGAGTAAGAAATAAATTCAATAGAATAGAATAGAATAGAATAGAATAGAATAGAATAGAATAGAATAGAATAGAATAGAATAGAATAGAATAGAATAGAATAGAATAGAATTAGAAGAAAATAGAATAGAATAGAATAGAATAGAGTAGAGTAAGAAATAAATTCAATAGAATAGAATAGAATAGAATAGAATAGAATAGAATAGAGCTGGAAGGGACCTTGGAGGTCTTCTAGTCCAGCCCCCTGCTCAAGCAGACTAGAAGATCTCCTTCCAAATCTGTTGTTCATGTTTGAAGTAATGGATGGAGAAGGGAGGAGATGTTTTGACAGGGGAAATCTCCTGGCTGGTGGGGTTGTGAAGGGCGAAGAACAAACTTCTGCCAACAGATTCCTAATGAATCAGTTTGGAAGCAAAATTCTGGACTTAATTTTCCTGATGAGCTTTTTCTTTTTCCTTCACCAGGTATGCTATACCTCCAGAGCACGGCAAGAGGCTGGAAAGACTGGCCAAAGGTAAGATTTATTACATACACCAACGGAGTTGACTCTGCGGCCTGCTCAAGGACTAACTTAGGATAAATGAATCCATAATGTTACACCAGTGTTGATGCTACGTAATCTGAGAACACGTCTGTAGGTGTATATGAACGACTGTGACAGCTTCTGTGGTGGTGCACTGGTTCACATATCCTGCTTTCTCAACTTAGCCACTGAGGTTTCTCTCCTAAGCCTTTTACTTCAAAGCAGAGCTTTTCAACCTGTGAGCTGTGGCGGGGTGGGAACGTCATCACAAGGGGGGGGTGTCCCGCGAAGGCTTAGAAGAAACGTTATGATTTAAATCTTGAGTTCAGTCTTGGGGCTCCGTGGCCACTGAAAGGGGGTCGGTGGTCAAGAAAAGCATTGTGCTAATCCTGCTAATAATGAAAAAGAAAAAAACCCACCACAATTAAATTATACAGGGGTCCGCAGCTTCATGTGCACATGCCAGATGTAGTTTTCAAAACCATTCCCCCCGCCCCCCCTCCTGGTCCACGGAAAACAATTTTTCCACAGAAGATGTGGGAGAGTGGTCTTTCACGTTATGGCACCCTGGCATGTGATGATGATGATGATGATAGTAGTAGTAGTAGTAGCGGCAGCAGTAGTAGTAGTAAAGTTGGAAGGGAACTTGGAGGTCATCTAGTCCAACCCCCTGCTCAGGCAGGAAACCCTATGCCGTTTCAAACAAATGGCTGTCCAGTCTTTTCTTGAAAACTTCCAGTGTTGGAGCAGTCACCGCTTCTGGAGGCAGGTTGTTCCACTGGTTAATTGTTCTCAATGTCAGGAAGTTTCTCCTTAGTTCTAGGTTGCTTTTCTCCTTGATGAGTTTCCATCCGTTGCTTCTTGTCCTGCCTTCGGGCACTTTGGAGAATAGCTTGACTCCCTCTTCTTTGTGGCAGCCCCTGAGATACTGGAAGACTGCTATCGTGTCTCCCCTTGTCCTTCTCTTCATTAAACTAGACATTAAACTAGATGGTTCCCAATTCCAGCAACCGTTCCTTGTGTTTTAGCCTCCAGTCCCCTGATCATCTTTGTTGATCTTCTCTGCACTCTTTCTACAGCTGAAGCTGGTTCGGTAGAAAATAGTTTTTCCGTGGAACCGGTCCCTGGTGCTCAAAAAGTTGTGGACAGCTGGCTTATTATACAGTATTGTTACTGGGAGCAGTCCTGAATGTCTGCCTGTGAAAAAATTTTATTCAGAAGTGAAACGCTTCGATCAAAAGCAGAATAATTTGTCTGTCTGAAATTCAATGGGCTTCAATTTTCTCCCATCACGCAGAGACTTTTGTCTTAGTGCCCCTTTGCCTCCTTAACTGTGGTTAAGAATATAACTCTGAGTAGCTGTTATATTACACCTGATTTCTCTATTCTTAAAAATAATCAAGATAAAGTGAGTGCCCAGGAAAAATTGTAGAATGTTCACTTAAAAGAGCTTATTATACCATATGTTTTTAATATAAACCTCAGTGGAAGCTGCTTCTTTGTATAATCAGGTCCAGGGTCAGTTACAGTGTTTAAGACTATCACTTTGGCTCGGGCTAAACAGAATTGGCATTAGCTACAGGCGGTCCTCGACTTACGACCACGACGGAGCCCAACATTTCCGCTGCTAAGCGAGACAGTGAAGTTCGTTTTGACCCATTTTATCCCCCCGTCTTGCTGCAGTGAATCGCTGCAGTTGTTAAGCTTGTTGCACGGTTGTTGAGCAAATCTGGCTCCCCCCTTGATTTTTGCTTGTCAGAAAGTCGCAAGAAGGGGATCCCCATAACCCCGGGAGATTGCAAGCGTCATAAATAGGAACCAGTGGCCAAGCGTTTTGAATGTTGATCTCACGACCATGGGGATGCTGCAACGGCCGTAAGCGTGAAGAGCGGTCATAAGCCGCTCTATCCAGTGCCGTTGTAACTTCGAATGGTCGCTAAATGACCCGTTGTAAGTTGAGGACTGCCTGTAATAGGTGTTCTCTAAAAGGCTGCATTTTTTTCCTTCTTGATTTTCAGTACCCGTAAAGCCTCGCTCTTGATATACCCATTGACGTACATCTTTGGGGGGTTGGGGGGGGAGGGAATAATAATCATTCTTTTAAAAAAGGCAGGCAGTTAGCTCTTGGGCTGCACCTTCAATGTCAAATAAATAGGAAAAAATACACGAGGTGTCCAGATGAAAGAAAGCATCATGAGATGTCTCTCGGGGAGCCATTCCCTCTGGTGACATTGCACAAAATAGAAATAACATATTGAAAACCAGTGACTGGAAAATGAGAGCGGCAAACCAATTTCTTTTTTTATTCGTACCATTTTCTCCCGGTCGTATGTCAAGCTTTACAAAAACCACCGTTTCCACGAGGGTAAAATCTCCCATCAATCTTGGTTGCCCGTGAGAAGATGTAGACGTACGTTGCGTTTCAAAAATAGGATTTGGAAGTCTGCATGAAATTGAATCTATGGGATATTATTTCTTTGCCACCCACCTCCCTTTGCCTTTTTTATTTTTTTTTTATTTTTTGGGAAGTTAACACTGCATTGTAATAATTTGTTCAAGGTACGTGGCTTTTCTATTAGCTGTTCCATCAGGAAGTGGATGAGTACGTATTTGGGGGGGGAATTAATTTGATTCTTGGTGTGGCCCTGAGTTTTATTTTATTTTATTTTAATTCCATTTATATCCCGCCCTTCTCCGAAGACTCAGAGCAGCTTACAAGCTTAGCAGTAGCCTTCATTCTATGTATATGCCTGCTTATTAGGGCTTTCACACACACCCCAAGCGGCATTATTACAAAGTCAGCTTAATTGCCCCCAACAATCTGGGTCCTCATTTTACCTACCTCGGAAGGACGGAAGGCTGAGTCAACCTTGAGCCTGGTGGGATGCGAACCTGCACTAATTGCAGGCAGCTGGTGTTACTTAAGGAGGCATTAGCCCACTGCTCCACCAAGGCTCTTCTCATAGAAGAGAATGTAGCTCGGGATTTTTTTTTTAAATCCCATTTATATCCCGCCCTTCTCCGAAGACTCAGGGCGGCTTACAATTTTAAGCACAAATCAAATGTGCTTAGCAATAGCCTTCATTCTATGTATATGCCTGCTTATTAGGGCTTTCGCCCCCCCCCCAAGCGGCATTATTACAAAGTCAGCTTATTGCCCCCAACAATCTGGGTCCTCATTTTACCTACCTCGGAAGGATGGAAGGCTGAGTCAACCTTGAGCCTGGATTGAAGTGTTGAGATCCTTGCTGGTTTCTGGGTTTGGTTGTCTCCTTGCAGATGTTTCATAACCCAACCAGCTAATGTCACCAGTGCTAGGAGTGGCGTTTGGTACACAGTTTTTATTCAAAGAAGAAACCACAGCCTAATCAAGGAACCGTGGAAAACACATCAACACCCACCGGGCAAGCTACTATTATATATATATATAAAAAAGAGACCAAATCCCCACTCCCTTCCAGCACTGATAACGTTACCTAGTTGGGTAATGAAACATCTGCAAGAAGACCAAGCTCAGAGAGTGCCAAGGACCCCACCGTTCTTCTTGATCGACACCTCCAAGTAAGACGATCGTAGCTCTTGTGTGCATGTCGTAGGTCAGATCAAAACTCTCTCTTCGGCTCCCACAGTAGCAGAATTAACAGAGTTGGGAGGGACCTTGGAGGTCATCTAGTCCAGCCCCCTGCTCAGGCAGGAAACCCCATAGCTTTTCAGACAAATGGGCGTCCAGTCTCTTCTTGGAAAACCTCCAGTGATGGAAGCACCCACTTCTGGTGGCAAGCTGTTCCACTGGTTAAACTGTTCAGGAAATTTGTCTGGAAATTCTTCTTTATTTCTAGGTTGCTTCTCTCCTTGACGAGTTTCCATCCGTTGCTTCTGTTCTGTACCAGCCTGCTACCGGCCCTGCAGAAAACGCAGGGACAACCCCTTTACAAACGGCAAGAGGCTGGAATAAAGCCTGCCAAATTTATTAACATAAAACAGAGCAAGACAAGACACCAACCATGAAACAGGAGCTATGAAACAGGAACTATCCAAGCGGTTGCCTTCAGCAAACCAGCCCTCCCACACATTCCCCTTAAATACAGTTCAGGGCGTGGCTTCTCTCTGCCTCCTTCCGAGGTGCCCCATTGCCTTCCTCTGTTTACTCCTGATTGACTGCCTCCTGCGTTGGGCGTCCTTGAACAGGGCCAGCTGTGGGTCATCTTCATCCACGCTGTCAGGCTCACACAGCTGGGTCTCCGTCGTGACCAGGTGGGAGGGGCCCAGCTGAGGGCTCTCATCAGCAAGCTCTCCAACCCCCTCAGCAAGCTCTTCAACACCCCCCTCCTCCTCCTCTGAGTCGTCCGACCCAACTGCCGAACCCACAGGCTGACCCTGAATCACAACAGCTTCTTTTGTCCTGCCTTCATGCGCTCTGGAGAATAGGTGGACACCCCACCCCACCCCTCTTTCTTTGTGGCAACCCCTGAGATATTGGGAGCCTGCTATCGTGTCGCCCTTAGTCCTCCTTTTCATTAAAAAAAGAGTGGCATTTAATGCCACTTGGCTTTCTATATTTTTTTTTATACCTGGAAATTGCTGACTAAGCCATCCCACATTAATCTGGATCGCCCGCTCTATATATCTCACGTCCATCTGAGACGAAGTTAAACCTTTTCGCCCCTCGGTAATGAGTTAGCTAGCAAAACCCGGATTGCACCACACTGAGTTAGTTAAATGTTACACAGGTTACGTGGGATGTGTTAAAAAAAACAACCCCAAACCCCAGAAGATTGAAAATGTGCTCCCTTATTTCAGAAGACGTAGCCGAGCTCCGAATTCTGCTTAAATCCCTTTTTCCCCCCCATTTTAGACCAACTGAGGATGTAGTCATTTTCTTCCGAATTAGTGCAGCGTTTTTAGGAGCCGGTCTTAGCCTCCCAGCTCTTGCTTGTGACCACAGCAACAAATGGCTAATTTGATTCCATAGATTTGATATATAAGTATCTGTCGCCCCTCATCTTTACACCTCAAGGAGAGAGAGAGAGAGAGAGAGAGAGAGAGAGAGAGAGAGAGAGATTAAATTAAATTGTTTGAGAACGGATCCTGCTCCCTCCAAAATCTATTGATGCCCCAAACAAGCCTGCGAGATGGCTGCGTTACACGCTTACGTTGCGCACAGTTGTAAGGATGAATTAACGCTAAAGACCGTTTACCAGAGTGGCTTCTCTATTTCCATCTTAATAAATTCCCCCTGCTGCATTTGGATGTTTTGGAAGATGGCGGCGGTGTGTGTGTGTGTGTGTGTTTTTGTGCGTGTGTCACCCTGTCTGGCAGAAAGCGAACCCCGACGTTAACGCCACACTTCCCCACAGCGCTGCAAAGATGCTCACAACATGGCGGGAGCTTGCGATGAACACGCAAAATGAATAGCTGAGCTCTTAAATGGGCTCACTGGGGGGGGTGGCGGAACCCGGGGGGGCAGCGGGAGGGACCGTTAATGGGCTGCCACGTTATTGGTGCTAATCACTTAAAATGCGCTCCTTTATTAGGCGCTTTAATGAGAGCCACTTAAACTGTGCATTAAAAAGAGGAACTGCAGAGAAGGACGGTGAACTGGGTGGCAGGCACTCGTAAGTCTAATTGAAATGCTTTTAGTATGGGGGGGGGGAAAGTTGCCAGAAGCCAGTAATTCTTTGCACTTTTTTTTTTAAACACCCTCCATCGGGAAGCATCAGTTTAATGTTGCGATGTTCAAGGGTTGGAATTACTTTTTATTTTTGTAAGCTTTCTCCCCCTTTTCTCCCACTTCCTTCTCTTTCCCACCCCGACTCCTACCCCACATTTCTGGATCTAAATAGCTGATAGCCTATCCCAACGATGGCGAACCTTTTAGAGACCGAGTGCCCTGTTCTGTACCAGCCTGCTACCGGCCCTGCAGAAAAGGCAACCCCTTTACAAACGGCAAGAGGCTGGAATGACGTCTGCCAAATTTATGACTACAAAAACAAACAAGACACGAACCAAGATACAGGAGCTTTGAAACACTATCTGAGCGGTTGCTTTCAGCAAACCAGCCCTCCCCACACATTCCCCTTATAAAGAGTTCAGTGCGTGGCTTCTCTTTGCCTCCTTCCGAGAAGCCCCACTGCCTTCCTCTGTTTACTCCTAATTGACTGCCTCCTGCGTCGGGCGTCCCTGAACAGGGCCAGCTGTGGGTCATCTTCATCCACGCTGTCAGGCTCACACAGCTGGGTCTCCATGGTGACCAAGTGGGAGGGGCCTGGCTGAGGGCTATCATCAGCAAGATCTTCAACCCCCTCAGCAAGATCTTCAACCCCCTCAGCAAGATCTTCAACACCCCCCTCCTCCTCTGAGTCGTCCGACCCAACTGCCGAACCCACAGGCTGACCCTGAATCACAACATGCCCAAACTGCAACCCCAAAACCCACTTAGGTATCGTCGGGTGCTGGGTGGGCATGGCCATTGGCTGGGTGTGGCCAGTTGGGTGGGCGCGGCCCGTTGGCTGGGCGTGGCTGCGCTGGTAACGGCAGGCTGGGTGGGACTGAAAAGTTCAATCAATCAATTCCAACTTTGTGAGATCTTTCTTTTTTTCCCACGAGAAGTTGAAATTGATTGATTGAACTTTTTTTTTTTTTTGCACACGGCGGCAGCGGAGGCCTAAAAGCGAAAAGGTTTTATAAAAACACAGCTGAAGGCCTAGGACTGGGGCGGCGGCGCACGTGGCCACAGAGACGGCTCTGCGTGCCCCCCCCCCCGTGGCACGCGTGCCATAGGTTCGCCACCAAGTAGCAGGCCTGAAGTAGAAGCCTTGAAAAATCAGAATAACAGAGTTGGAAGGGACCTTGGAGGTCTTCTAGTCCAACCCCCTACTCGAGCAGCAGACCCTGTACCATTTCAGACAAGTGGCTGTCCAGTCTCTTCTTTAAAACTTCCAGTGTTGGAGCATCCACAACTTCTGGAGGCAGGTAGTTCCACTGGTTAATTGTACTCACTGTCAGGAAGTTTCTCCTTAGTTCCAGGTTGCTCCTCTCCTTGATGAGTTTCCATCCGTTGCTTCTTGTCCTGCCTTCAGGCGCTTTGGAGAATAGGTTGAATAGCCGAAGCCCCGGTCATCCATACTCAGAATGTCAGCGCATGTACATCTGACAGCCACTTGAATTCCAAATGGGTTAGTTCCACCCTGGCGGTTAGCTTCACTTCTCACAGGGGATCTAACGAAACCCTGCTTTCTTATTTAAAATATTTTTTGGAGTGGGAAGGAAAATCCCATTAAAGAAAACCTTGCAGGAGCATTGGCTTATAATTCTGTCACCTCTAGAAGTCCCGGTCAACGCTGCATAGTCATATAAAAGGAGGAGATTAGAAAAAAGAAGTAAGAATGCAGAAATGTTAAGCGCACCTGTTCCACAGCCACCGAAAGTAACTAGTGTGCTATGGAAATCTTTTATTTTATTTTATTTTATTTTATTTATTTATTTTATTTTATTTTATTTTATTATTTTATTTTATTATTTTATTTTATTATTTTATTTTATTTTTTTTATTTTTTTATTTTTTTATTTTTTATTTTTTTTATTATTTTATCTAATTTATTTTATTTTATTTTATTATTTTATTTTATTTTATTTATTTTATTTTATTATTTTATTTTATTATTTTATTTTATTTTATTTTATTTTATTTTATTTTATTTTATTTTATTTTATTTTATTTTATTTTATTTATTTTATTTTATTTTATTTTATTTTTTTTAAAAAAAAGATAGAAAAGGAAGCCGAGTCTCCACATCAAACCCTCAAATTGAAGGGTCTATATGGGGAATTAAGGGATGTGGTGGTTCAGTGGGTTAGGATGCTGAGCTTGTCGATCAGAAGGTCGGCAGTTTGGCGGGTCGAATCTCCTCCTCCTCCTCTCCACAAACCTCATTCCATTCTAGATGATGATGATACCTAGTTTGGTATTGGGATGTCTGCAAGAAAACAACCAAGCTCAGAGAGCACCAAGGACCCCACAGTCCTCCTCCTCCTCCTCCTCCTCCTCCTCCTCCCCCTCTTTTTCTTCTTCTTCTTCAGCAATAGGCTGACTCTAAACTGCTTATAGGGACGCGGTGGCTCAGTGGGTTAGGACGCTGAGCTTGTTGATCAGAAGGTCGGCAGTTTGGCGGGTCAAATCCCGAGTGCCGCATAACAGTGAGCGCCTGCTACTCGTCCCAGCGTCTGCCAACCTAGCAGTTTGAAAGCACATAAGCCTTGGTGGAGCAGTGGGCTAATGCCTCCTTAAGTAACACCAGCTACCTGCAATTAGTGCAGGTTCGCATCCCACCAGGCTCAAGGTTGACTCAGCCTTCCATCCTTCCAAGGTAGGAAAAATGAGGACCCAGATTGTTGGGGGCAATTAAGCTGACTTTGTAATAATGCCGCTTGGGGTGTGTGTGAAAGCCCTAATAAGCAGGCATATACATAGAATGAAGGCTACTGCTAAGCTTGTAAGCCGCCCTGAGTCTTCGGAGAAGGGCGGGATATAAATGGAATTAAAATAAAATAAATAAATAAAATAAAAATGCAAGTAGAAAAATAGGGACCACTACGGTGGGAAGGTAACAGCGTTCCGTGCGCCTTTGGCATCTAGTCATGCCGGCCACATGACCACGGAGACGTCCTCGGACAAGCGCTGGCTCTTCGGCTTTGAAACGGAGATGAGCACCGGCCCCTAGAGCCGGAAACGACTAGCACGCATGTGCGGGGGAACCTTTACCTTACCTATATGGGGAATAAATCAAATTTTTCCCGAACAATGAGAACAAAAGGGTTCATACAACACAGGCTGGGTTGTTTTTGCACAAGGAGAATATTTAAAGTGATCAATGCCTTCTTCCTGAAAGCTCTGCAGCAGATTTTCTTATTTATTAAGTTTCTGTGGCTGTCCACTTGAGAGAGGAGAATCTGGGTGTCTTAGCAAGGGTTAAAAACTTCAGAAGAAAACGGCAGCTCCGTTGGGCTTTTTCTGAAAGCTACTGTTTGCACAGCCCGCTTAGGGAGCAGAGCCCAAGGAGGGGGAAATATTGAAACGAAAAGATAAAATACTCTTTTTAAGATTTGGAACATGCCGTTCCTCTTGGAAAAAGTGAAGCTCGGCCAAGCATCTGATGAGAAGAGGCAGGCACAACCAGATTGTGAGTCCGCTGAATGCAACACATGGAATGATAAGATTGACACACCAGATTAAAAACCAGGAATCTGCTAACACCTTTTCAGACTAAGAGGTTTTATTGAAAGGCAGAAAGGTTTTTATGAGCGTTGGGCTCTGTAGACGGTACCTTAAAAAACAAACAAACCCCAAAGCATCTCTTTCTGATGTTTTTAACGCTTGTTGGCCACCCAGATGAATAATAATAGTAATAATAATAATAATGATGAAGAAGAAGAAGAAGAAGAAGAAGAAGAAGAAGAAGAAGAAGAAGAAGAAGAAGAAGAAGAAGAAGAAGAAGAAGAAGAAGAAAGTTGGAACTTTGAAAAATACATCAAGAAACTGCAGTTTCCTGCAATAACTCCAGCAAAGCTACAAAAAAACTGCGCTACTCGGAACATCTTACATTTTAAGGAGCTACCTGGTTGATACCTAGGATGCTGGCAGCAACCCGTGTCAACCATTAGCGCCAGTCAGTTTGAGTGTTCAGTTGACTGAGTTTCATGTTTTATGAATAAAAGCATAATAATAATAATAAGAATAAGAATAAGAATAAGAAGAAGAAGAAGAAGAAGAAGAAGAAGAAGAAGAAGAAGAAGAAGAAGAAGAAGAAGAAGAAGAAGAAGAAGAAGAAGAAGAAGAAGAAGAAGAAGAAGAAGAAGAAGAAGAAGAAGAAGAAGAAGAAGAAGAAGTTGGAAGGTGCCTGGGAGGTCATCTAGTCCAACCCTAACCCTATACCATTTCAGACAAATGGCTGTCCAGTCTCTTTTCCTCTTCCAGTGTTGGAGCACCCACAGCTTCTGGAGGCAGGTTGTTCCACTGGTTAATTGTTCTGACTGTCAGGAAGTTTCTCCTTAGTTCTAGGTTGCTTCTCTCTTTGATGAGTTTCCATCCGTTGCTTCTTGTCCTGCCTTCAGGCGCTTTGGAGAATAGCTTGACTCCCTCTTCTTTGGGGCAACCCCTGAGATACTGGAACATTGCTATCCTGTCCCCCCTCGTCCTTCTCTTCATTAAACCAGACATCCCCAATTCCAGCAACCGTTCCCTATATGTTTTAGCCTCCAGTCCCCCGATCATCTTTGCTGCTCTTCTCTGCGCTCTCTCTAGTGGCAGCTAGGGCAACGGGGAAGTCCTCCATTTAATAGCCAGTTTCCCAACTCGAGGTCTGCACGATTCAAAGTGAATTTGTTGTGTCCTGCGCAATAGATAAAAAAAAGTCTTTTCTGCGTTGAGCAGGGATAACCAAGGCTGGGTTTTTGGCCGCTTGCCTGCCTTATCAGTGTGAAAAGCCTTTCATTTGCGTAGACCTCGACAAATGCAGCTGGATGGGGAACAAATAACAACCAGGGCTGCAGTGAAACTTAACTTGTTTGGCTCCTTGTATTTCATTTGCATGGCCCTAATAATCACAACGTTGGCAAAAGGTGTTTGCTTGATTGAGCAAGGAAATGTGTTTTTTTTTTTGCAAGAATGGTCCAGGTTTCAACCCTGTACCTTGCGAGACGAACAAAGTGCCTTTTGCACATTTCCATGTAAGTTAGCGCCGGCTTTTATTAAGCAATTTATTTCATTATAGGGGCTTATTAAAATGTTTCTGCTTCGTATTTCGTCTTGGTCCGCGGCCGCTCTACGGCACATAAACCTAAAATCAGAAACCTAGGCAGACTTCCACCCACCCCTTTTTAATCTGCGGTATAGTACAAGCTTCGCTGCCGTTGAGCTAAATTTAAAGATTAAACGTAAAGGGACACATGTACACATTAGAAGGGCTGCCACGTGTGGCGACGGCACTTCCGTGTTGCAGAAATTGTGCACAAGTAGCCCTGAACGTAGGCCCATGATTGAGCCCAAAGCTTCTGTCGCTAAGCAAAACAGTTCTTAAGTGAATTCTGCCCCATTTGCCCCGCGGTCGTTAAGTGAACCACCGCAGTAGTTAAGTTAGCCACACGGTTGTTAAGTGAATCCATCCGGCTTCGCCCGCTGACTTTGCTTGTCAGAAGGTCGCAAAAGGGGATCACAGGAGTTCCGGGATCCTGCAGCCGTCCGAAATACGAGTCAGTCGCCAAGCCTCTGAATTTGCATCACCTGACCGTAGGGATGCTGCAAGGGTCGTAAGTGTGAAAAATGATCGTAAGTCCCCTTTTTCCCCCGGTCCTGGTGTTTGAACGGTCACTAAACAAACGGTTGGAATTCGAGGACTGCCTGTTCTGTTTTCTAAAGCAGACATGTCAAACACAAGGCCCGGGGGCCAGATCCGGCCCGCGAAGTGGTTTCATGCGGCCCGCGAAGCCATCCTGGAAACAGTGAGGGAACGGCCCCCACTGCCTTGGCCCTGGCCCAGAGACCCTCCTCCTGCCAGAGACCCTCAGATCTGTCCCACTCCTGCCCAGGCCCCCATAGGCACCCTTGATGCCAACGATGTAGAGCTGGCCACGCCCACCCAGTAGGCCATACACACTCTAGCCACGCCCACCCAGTAGGCCACACCCACCCTGGCCACACCCACCCGGCCCCCTGAGAGCAACTGCAATGCTGATGCGGCCCTCAGTGAAATGGAGTTTGACACCCCTGATCTAAAGGCAAAGAATTATGTTGGATGCCAACTTTTACCGGCAACTGTGGGGAGGGAGGTGTTGTGAGGAGGAGGCAGAGATACGACGGGACTTGTTGGAACTGGCCACAGGCAAGAGCCGAGTTTTCAGTTGCTTAGACAGAGAAGTGCCTTTTTTTCTTACTCCAGGATGCTGAAGGCTGTAAGTGTAAAGCCCAGCCTTTGTTTGCAGGTGTATGTGTGGTCTTTTCTCTCTTTCCCTCCCTCTCTCCATCTCTCTCTGTCTCTCTCCCCCTCCCTCCCTCTCTTCGTCTCCCTTTCTCCCTCTTTTCTTCTCTCTTCCCCTCCCCATCTCTCTGTCTCTCTCTCTCTCTCGCCCTCCCCCCTCCCTCACTCTCTTCCTCTCCCTTTCTCTTGCTCTTTCTCCTGCTCCCTTCTCCCCTCTCTCCCCCTCTCTGTCTCTCTCCCTCTCTCTCCTTCCCCCTCCCCCCCTCTCTCTCTCTCCCTCCCTCTCTTCCTCTCCCTCTCTCTCCTGCTCCCTTCTCCTCTCTCTCCCCCTCTCCATCTCCGTCTCTGTCTCCCTCCCTCTCTTTCTCTCTGTTTCTCCTTCTCTCTCCCTCTCTCCATCTCTCTGTCTCTCTCCCCTTCCCTCCCTCTCTTCATCTCTTTCTCCCTCTTTCCTTCTCCCTCCCCTCCCCTCTTTCCATCTCTCTCTCTCTTTCTCGCCATTTCTTCTTCCCCCTCCCTCCCTCCCTCTCTTCCTCTTCCTTTCTCTCTTGCTCTTTCGCCTGCTCCCTTCTCCCTTCTCTGTCTCTCTCCCTCTCTCTCCTTCCCCCTCCCCCCTCTCTCCTCCCTCTCTTCCTCTCCCTTTCTCTCCTGCTCCCTTCTCCTCTCTCTCCCCCTCTCTCCATCTCTGTCTCCCTCCCTCTCTTCCTCTCTGTTTCTCCTTCTCTCCCGCTCTCTGTCTCTCTCCCCCTCCCTCCCTCTCTTCGTCTCTTTCTCCCTCTTTCCTTCTCTCTCCCCCTCCCCCTCTCCATCTCTCCGTCTCTCTCTCTCTCTCTCTCTCTCGCCATCTCCCCCTCCCTCACTCTCTTCCTCTCTCTCTTGCTTTTTCTCCTGCTCCTTTTCCCCTCTCTCCCCCTCTCCCTCTCTCTGTCTTTCTCCCTCCCTCTCCTTCCCCATCCCCCCTCTCTCACCCCCTCTCTTCCTCTCGCTTTCTCTCCTGCTCCCTTCTCTCGTCTTTCCTCCTCTCTCCATCTCTCTGTCTCCCTCCCTCTCTTTCTCTCCCTTTCTCTCTCCTTCATCTCTCTCTCCCCCTTTCCCTCCCTCTCCTTTCTCCCTCCCTCCCTCCCCCTCTCCTCTCTTCATCTCTCTCTCTCTCTCTTTCTCTCTCACATACACACACACACACACACACACACACACACACACGGACACACACACACACACACTTGATAAAATGCTTAATCTCTGCTTGGCTGTGAACATTAAGAAAATCTACAGGAATATAGGAAGCCAACTAGTTTTTTTAAAAAATTGTCGCCTCTTCTTTGATAACTTAACCTTCCTGACAAAAAAGAGAAGAAGGTTGTGATTCCCCCCCCCACATTTCCAACTCTTTATACTTTGTGAGAAGTTCTTTGTTCACATCAGTGCTGTTTCTCTAGAGGAGGCCAAGGGGGGACCCGCCTGTTCCCATCCTTGGCAGTACCCCAAGCAGAGATATACAAGATGCCTTGCGCTCCCTGTGGAATCTGCCGACTTGATCCTTAAGACGTGTGTGGTGCGTGCGTGCGTGTGTGTGCGTGTTTGTTACATTTGTGAACCACTCATCTGCCTCAAAGAGGGATTCTGGGCAGTCCACAATAAAACTTGCACATGTTGGAAAATGTCTTCCTCCCCTACCCAGTAACCTTGAGATAGCGTGCAACTTTTATTTTTGTTGGTCAAGGAGAGATTTCAGGTATTTCTTGACATACAGCAAATGCTGAACTGTTTTTTTCCCCCTCTCTCCTCTCCCCCCCCCCCGCCCTCTTTTTTTGCAGGATTTTTTCCTGGGAGTTCCCAAGGGTGCGATGCCTTCCTGCGACATAAGATGACCCTCATTTCACCTTCCATCTTGAAAAAATACAGCATCCCTTTTGACAGGGTAGGTACACAACGTGTTTCCAGGAAACCTTCTGCCGATCCTTAGAACGGCATCCTCTCCAGGGGAGGAGCAGCGAGGAAACGACACGGAAGCCCTTGTGACCCTGGGGTCAAACTGCAATAGAAACAGGGATCACTCTAGCAGTCCTCGACCTACACCCTTGCTAAGTGGCACGGTTGATAAGCAAGACGTGGGATTGCACCATTTTATTGACGACCATTTTATTTTTTTTGAAAAAGGGTTTTATTGATTTTCTAATTGTACATTTAATTATTTGAAATGCAACGTGGTGGCTGGCTTAACCGATAATTCAGTGACGTGCAAATACCTTTAATGCAAATCTCAAAATACCACATTAAATATTTCCTCTCTTTTCCCCTTTACCGTCTCATATTTACAGTAAAGTAAGACAGTTCTTATTGTGTCAGTTAAATAAAGATAACATTCTTACGTTTTTATCAATGATTTTTAGCTTATACATAGCCTAGTGATTTTAACCTTCAGTCTTTATAGACAATCAAATGTCCTAATTAGTTTTCCCAATTTTTAGTTTCCCCTTAATATTTGAATTTAACATTTGTTCTTTATGATTTCCGAATTTTGAGTGACCAAAATTCCCTTCATCAAATTCATCACACAGTCTAATATTCAGGATACACCTCTTCTCTATTCAAACCTCTTCTATTTCTCACCATCTTACACCACCTAATTAAGAGTACAGTATAGCGTTCTTATTTTCTATTAATTTCCAAACATCTTAACCTTTGTAATCAGAATTTCTCTTGTTTCAACATCACATACAATTGACAACTTTTTCACTACAGCCGTTAAGCAGATTACGTGGCTGTTAACCGAATCGTGTGGTTTCCCCCATTGACTGTTTGTTGAAGCTGGCTGGGAAGGTTGCAAATGGTGACCACACATGACGCCAGAAGGCTGCAAGTTGCAGTCCACAAGTCTTAAACTTGGCCAAGGTTGGACAGCCGTGATTTAAATCAGGGGTCCCCAACCCCCGGTCCCTGGACCGGTACCAGGCCGTGGCACGCCAGCAACCGGCCCGCACAAACAAGCAGGATGCAGGCAGCACACAAAACCACACAACCTTCCGGTCAACGGAAAAACCTCTCTCCACGCAACCGATCCCTGGTGCCCAAAAGTTTGGGGAGCCTCTGATTTAAATGATGTACCTGTCACCCCTCACCCCCATATCTCATTGAGCTCCGGCAACGAGACATCAACGCATCGCTAAATATAGCTGTCTCTTCCAGGTGCACTTATTTCTACATCTGGATTTTGTTATTGTAAACCAAACCTTATGGTTGGGAGTGGGCGGGAGAGAGAAACAAAAATTCCCTTTATATGTAAAAAGCACCACCTCTTACCGAGAGTTTCCGAAGCTGAGCCTCGCTCAGCTACCTGCAGAATGAACTTCCCAAGCCCAATTTTGCGGCTATGCAAATGGGGGCTTGGTTCAGCACCAAACCTCCAGCTGGGCGAGCAGATGGAGTGCGGGGAAAACTCCGGCTCGGAGGGCTCAGCGCAGGCTGTTCATGCAGGTGGCTCGGGAATGAGATCTGGTATCTGAATTAAGCCGTTGTGGTTACATGGTTTTTTGTCCCCCGCCGCCCCTCTCCCGCCCCCGGCCTGCATAACTCAATCTTGTCACCCTGGTTTCTGGTTTCACCTTTCCATCCGCGGGTTAATTGTCGATGTCAGAAGAACATATTTACATGGAGGAAGAAGGCAAAAAGGCAGACAAGGGAGACCAAGCACGTACCCTAAACGCAGGACTTTTTATCGTTAAAAAAAAGAAGATATATTTGCAGCTCGGGGTGGGGTCCTTGGTGCTCTCTGAGCTGGGTTGTTTTCCTGCAGACGTCTCATTACCCAACTAGGTGCTAGTAGGGAGGGGGGGTTTGGAGAGGAGGAGGAGAGGACTGTGGGGTCCTTGGTGCTTTCTGAGCTGGGTTGTTTTCTTACAGACATTTAACGACCCAACTAGGTAACATCATCAGTGTTAGAAAAGAGTGGGGTTTGTGGAGGAAAAGGAGGAGGAGGAGGAGGAGGGTGTGGAGTCCTTGATGCTCTCTGAGCTTGGTTGTTTTCTTGCAGATGTTTCATGACCCAACTAGGGTAACATCATTAGTGCTAGAAGGGAGTTGGAGGAGGAGGAGGAGGAGGAGGAGGAGAGGAAGAGAAGGAGGAGGAGGAGAGGAAGAGGAGGAGGAGGAGGAAGAGGAGGAGGACTGTGGGGTCCTTGATGCTCTCTGAGCTTGGTTGTTTTCTTGCAGATGTTTCATGACCCAACTAGGGTAACATCATTAGTGCTAGAAGGGAGTTGGAGGAGGAGGAGGAGGAGGAGAGGAAGAGGAGGAGGACTGTGGGGTCCTTGGTGCTCCCTGAGCTGGGTTGTTTTCTTGCAGATGTTTCATTACCCAACTATGCAGTGTCATCAGTGCTAGGAGGGAGTAGAATTTAGTCTTTGTTTATATACTAGTGGTTGCTCTGTCAGCGTTGCGGCAAGCTTTCTTGTTGGCTCCTTGATCAGGCTGTTGTTTACGATTGGATTGTTGGTCTGAGCTGGTAGTTCCTTGATTGGGGTATTGTTTCCTGCTTGCTCGTTCTAGTTTTAATCTTGGTATTAATCTTTGCTTATCTGGGTGCCGATTGCCGGAAGGGAGGTGTTTGGGTCACTTTGTTTTTCCTCTGGCTTTTTCATTGTCTCTTTTGAACGGTGTGTAGATATTGTTTATCTCTATGTGTCTGTCGATGGCCGATTTATCTGAGGGCCGAGGAATTGTCTAGCGCAGTGATGGCGAACCTTTTAGAGACCGAGTGCCCAGGGCTGCAACCCCAAACCCACTTATGTATCGTCGGGTGCCGTGTGGGCGTGGCCCATTGGGTGGGCGTGGCTGCGGTGGTAACAGCAGACTGGATGAGACTAAAAAGTTCAATCAATTCCAACTTTGCGAGATCTTTTTTTTTCCCTCCCGCAAGAAGTTGAAATTGATTGATTGAACTTTTTTTTTTTTTGCACACGGTGGCAGAGGCCTAAAGCGAAAAGGTTTTATAAAACCCAGCTGAAGGCCTAGGGCTGGGGCGACGGCGCACGTGCCCACAGAGAGGGCTCTGCGTGCCACCTGTGGCACGCGTGCCACAGGTTCGGCACCACGGCTCTAGCGTGTTTAGAGTCGGCTGTTGTGACTCAGGGCCAGCCTGTGGGTCCGGCAGCCGGCTCAGATGTCTCGGATGACTCAGATGAGGGGGAGGAGGAGTGTGTGGAAGACGAACCGGCTGATGATGGCTTGGAGGCTTCGCAGAGCCCCCAGCCGGGGCCCTCTTCTCAGCTGCGTGAGCCCGATAGTGCGGAGGATGATGACCCACAGCTGGCCCTGTTCAAGGACGCCCGACGCAGGAGGCAGTCGAGCAGGAACAAACAGAGAAAGGCTGTGGGACTCCTCGGGAGGAGGCACAGGGAGGCCACGCCCTGAACTCTAAATAAAAGGAGTGTTTGGGGAAGGGCTGGTTGCTGAAAGCAACCCTTCCGTTTGAGGATTCAAGTTCCAGTGTTTTTGTTTCTTGTTCTGTTATTTGAGTAATAAATCTTGGCAGACGCTTTCCAGCCTTAGACGCTCTCCAGTCTCTACTGTTTGAACAGGGGTTTGCCTTATTGCAAGGCGGGTAGCAGGCTGGTTCAGAACATCGGCTTGGTCTGGGATGCTTACTCTTTCCCAGGTCTGTCCATTAAGGTGCTTCCATTGTTTCTTCTGACTGCTAGTTGGTGTCCACGGACACGCTCTGCTAGTCTTCTGCCTGTTCATCCTACAGAGTGGCGATTACATTTCTTGCCCTGTCTGTTGTAGCTGACCCCTGTTGTTGTTGTTGTTGTTTTTCTTCTGGGGCTGCTAGATCTTTTGGTTGTTTGGGAGGGCTTGACTTGTGTTGCTCTTTGGTTATCTTTTGATCCATGCGAGGGGCTTTTGCACCATTGCGGAGGTTGTCAAGAATTTACATTGTGGGGCAGATATTTGCAGTGGGGTGGGGGGGGGGGAAGGCAAGCACATGAACTCGTGTGTCATCCATTGGGTGGATGTCATTGCCCAGTCATTAGGAATCCGTTTCGTCTTTGGGTGTGATGTAACATTGTTCTCTTCATTTTTGCGGTTAAGATTTCCAACCACTCAAATACTCCAGTCTTTGTGTCCGCTGCCCTAGAGCAGGGGTCAGCAACCTGAAACAGTGAAAGAGCCACTCGGAACTGTTTCCATCACAAAAGGAAAAACTGGGAGCTGCAAAAAATGTGTGTGCATGCGCGTACATGCGCGCATGCGCAGAACAGGGTTTGACTGAAGAGTGGACACAAGGCAAGATATGCACCTACCCTGCATATTTGAATTGATTGGTTGAACTTTTTTAGTCCCACTTTTTTTTGGGGGGGGACTGCACATGGCAGAGGACTGGGAGCCACAGGAGACGGCTGAAAGAGCCGCATGCGGCTCCGGAGCCGCGGGTTGCAGACCTGTGCCCTAGAGGGAGGGGAAACAAACTATTGGATAAGGCGTCTTACTACACGGATTTGAAGTCCCCCCTCAGTCACGTGATTTGAAACACACGGACACACCTCACATTTACGGCCATTTGCAGTGTCCTGCAATCATGTGACTGCAATTTATAATGTCTTTTGCTGGAAACTAGCATTTATTTCCTTTTTTGGCAAACAACACCCTCCCCCCCCCAGCCATTACAAGCAGTGGATTCACTTAATGGCCTCTTGCCTCTTGGGAGTGGTTTACAAAACAGCTTTTCAAAATAGCATTTAAACCAACAAAATATAAAATGCAGTCAATTGAACTAGAAAGCAACCATGAGATTTTAACAAAGTGGAAAAGGCTGTCTCATTTGATCAAAGGTGTAAATATAAAACGGACCATGCACAGCAAGTACAATTATACAGACATCAGTTACTTTCAGTAAGCAGGAATGCAGTCCCATAACAAGTTAATAAGAGAGCCACTGTGGTCTAGAAGGGAAGGTGCTAGCCTAGAAACCAGGCGAAAGTGAGTTCTAGTCCCACCTTAGGCATGAAAGCCGACTGGGTGACTTTGGGCCAATCACTAGGCGACAATGAGTTCTAGGCCTGCCTTAAGCATGAAAGGTGACTGGGCCAATCACTAGGCGACGATGAGTTCTAGTCCTGCCTTAGGCATGAAAGCGGACTGGTGACTTTGGGCCAATCACTAGGCGTCAATGAGTTCTACTCCCGCCTTAGGAATGAAAGCGGATGGTGACTTTGGGCCAATCACTAGGCGACAATGAGTTCTAGTCCCGCCTTAGGAATGAAAGCGGACTGGTGACTTTGTGCCAATCACTAGGCGACAATGAGTTCTACTCCCGCCTTAGGAATGAAAGCGGACTGGTGACTTTGGGCCAATCACTAGGCAACAATGAGTTCTAGTCCCGCCTTAGGAATGAAAGCGGACTGGTGACTTTGGGCCAATCACTAGGCGACAATGAGTTCTAGTCCTGCCTTAGCCATGAAAGCGGACTGGTGACTTTGGGCCAATCACTAGGTGACAATGAGTTCTACTCCCGCCTTAGGAATGAAAGCGGACTGGTGACTTTGGGCCAATCACTAGGCGACAATGAGTTCTAGTTCCGCCTTAGGAATGAAAGTGGACTGGTGACTTTGGGCCAATCATTAGGCGACAGTGAGTTCTAGTCCTGCCTTAGCCATGAAACCAGACTGGTGACTTTAGGCCAATCACTAGACGACAATGAGTTCTAGTCCTGACTTAGGAATGAAAGCCGACTGGGTGACTTTGGGCCAATCACTAGGCGACAATTTTTTTTTTAAATTCCATTCTCCGAAGACTCAGGGCGGCTTACAAGCTTAGCAGTAGCCTGTGGTGACTTTAGGCCAATCACTAGGCGACAATGAGTTCTAGTCCTGCCTTAGGCATGAAAGCTGACTGGGTGACCTTGGGAGGGCTCCATTGGGCTTCTCAATTGAAGGTGGCTACCTCTGCGTTAGGCCCATCCTGCCCAGCCAGTGGGCCCTGTAGTCCAAAGCATCTGGAGAGCCCCGGCAGCCCAGCCATGATGGAAAAAAAAATAAGGAGGGATCTGATTGCGGATGCCTCGATAGATTTATGTTAGTTTTCTCCTGTCGTTTAGAGCCATATAGTTTTAATATAAAAAGTTTGCATTGACCTGATAGCAAATCAAGGGCTAATGCAGTGCTTTTAGCAGCTGCCTTATTTAAAAGTAGACTGGAAGATGAAGGACACCAAATGGCTGTTTAAAAAAAAAACAACAGCCAGAAATCACTCTGTCTCCATATTAAAGCTGTCAGGGAGAGTCAAGGAGGGAAAAACCCTTTTAGTTCCTGGTGCTCTTAAGCATTTCTGAATGCCTAATTCCTCCTTTGTCTTCCTTGCCTCCTTTCAGCCTGTCCTTCCACTCTCCTTAAAATAATAATAATAATCATAAAACAAATATCTAAAGGATGGTTTTTTGCGGTCCTCTGAGTAAGTGGCGTTAAGCAGTCTTTAAAGGAGGAGCCTTCACAGCGGGGAAGAATATGAAAATTAAGATCCCTTTGACTCGTTGCACGCCAGAGATGGAGGCTCTTAGGGTTTTGTGTTTTTTTTCCATTAGGGCTTTTCTGTCATGGCTGCTTTTTTTTTTTCCCCCTGACACTCGATTCCTTACGGTAAGTCGGTTTGGGTCAGCCGCGACGTCGTGTGGAAAGTGAGGAAAATCAGGCAGAAAAGGTCCCTTTCTGAGCCCGTCACAGAATGCTCTTGTTAAAAACCAAAATGTGGAGAAAAGCAGTCTTTAAAAGGTCGGCCAGTCTCCACCCTTTCCAGCGGAGGGGAACAGCGGACATTCAAAGAAAACTTGTAATCTTTTATTAATTTTCCAGTTTTGCATCTGGAGTGTTTGAAAAGCGACGTGGCTGGCGACTGGGCAATCAACAGTTCAAGAAGGAAATCTTTAGTGCAGATCTCAGGTTTACCACATCAGCTGTTTCTTCTCTTTTTTCCCTAGTCCTTGACTTGCAACCACAGTTGAACCCCAAAATTCCTGTGGCTAAGCGAGAGCCTTGTCGAGTGAATTTTGCCCCGTTTAGAGACCTCTCTTGCCACAGTAGTTAAAAGTGAAGCACTGCAAATGGTTAGGTTAGTAAGTAAGTAAGTAAGTAAGTAAGGCGGTTGTTAAGCGAGTCTGGCTTCCCCATTGACTTGGCTTGCCAGAAGGTCGCCAAAAGTGATCGTGTGACCCCCCCGGGACGATGCGACCGTCATAAATAGGAAGCCAGTTGCCAAGTATCCCAATTTGGATTACGTGGCCGTGAGGATGCTGGCACGGCCCTTAAGTGTGCAAAATGGGTCATAAGTCACTTTTTTTTCAGTGCCATGGTCAACTTCAAATGGCCACTGAATGAACAGTTGCAAGTCAGGGGCTACCCATAGTCAAGCCATCCACTTGATGGGCTGTGTAGCACTCTAGGTCAAGGCTTTTCAATCTTTTCACCCATTGTACCACTTTTAGGATATGGCAACATCTGAGTACCACCAGTCGCCTAGGAAGGTGTCGAAAACCTGATGACCAAAAAAAAAAAAATGGAAAAAAACGAAGTACAGGTAGTCCTCGACTTACAACAGTTTGCTTAGTGACTGTTCGAAGTTACCATGGCACTGAAAAAAGTGCCCCCCAAGCCACAGCAGAGCAAGACACCTGCCTGCCCGCCCAGTGGCGCTCTTCCTACTGTCCGAGGTTTTCATTGTTGTGAGCATTTCTGTTGAGGATTGGCAGCGGGGGTGGGGTGGGGGTGTGTTTGGTTTTTATTCCCCCTCCCCCCCGTCTGCTGGGTGGTTGCAGCAGGTTTTGGTGATTTCACATGACCCTGGGACATGTGACCGTCATAAACACGAATCAGTTGCCAAGCATCTGAATGTAAATCACAAGACCCTGGAGATGCCGCAACATTCCAGCTGATCGGTGCTTCTTCTGGGCTCAGCGGAAGCACCCGGATCAGCGCCGAGCTCCAGCTGGATCCTGGCACTGATCCTGGCGCTTCCGCTGATCCCTGACAGCCCTGCAGCTCCATCCGTCTCTCGCTCAGGTTTGCGGTGCTGCCACCGGTTCAGCTCCTTCCCCTCCCCCGCTACCACTTCTCTAGGATGGTCGCGTACCACCTGCCAGGTGCCAGTGTACCCCAGGTGGTACCCGTACCACTGCTTGAAAAGCCCTGATCTAGGGACCCCAGGCCCACTGGCAAAACCATATCTTCAGGGCCTTTCAAGTATCAAGGTGGGACCAATCTTATCTCTGCAGGGTTGATGTTCCCTGCAGAGAGGGAGAGAGTCAAGACAGAGGAGGCCCATCTTCTGGGTCCTGCCAGGGGGACCTCCTTAAGACAAGGGACCCGTAGCATCCTATTTCCAATCTTACCTCCACAGGGAGAGAGCCAACACAGCAGGCTCTTCTTTTTGGTCTTGCCTCCCCACTCTGGTGGGTTGGGGAGATCTGGCTGTGAAAAAAACAGTCCTTCAAATAACCTGGCCCAGGCCAGGTAGGGCTTTAAAACAGCGACAACCAGCACCTTGAACTAGACCTGGAAGCAAATTGTTAGCCAGTGCAGCTCCCGCAAGAGATGTGACACGTGTGTTCAAATCTAGACTTGCGTAGAACTATGCGTAGGCTGTCAGATTTTGCACCAGATGAAGATCCCCCTTTGTGGAGACTTGAGTAGTTTATTTTGGAAAAAAATGAAACGGGACCTTCGACCTTAACTTAGGATGTTAAATTGAAGCGGGAACCACTTTTAGGGTCACCTTCCAATCCAAAAAGTGGTATCCAGAAGGCTTACCTCACTCTTATTTCCCCCCCCCCCTCCTCACTAAACGCCATCTGGAAAATCCCTTGGTAGAAATTCCTGGCAAGTACCCGGGCATTTCTAAATCTTTGGAAAAGTATTTACTTCTCCAAAGAACTTGGATCAATAGCCGAGCTTTTTTAATAATTAAAAACGTGTATTTCTGTAATCGCCTATCGATTCCTCCGTTTAGTCTGCGATGGCTTTGCAGAAGTCAGTAAATTTGGGACCTTTTGTTGCAAGGGGCAGCGGGTGTTGGCTTTAGCTATTACTTGGTCTCTTCATTAGCCGGAACATTTTTCTCATTTATTTATTTATTGGTGGGATGTTGTTGACGGGAGTGGCTTTAGAACAGATCGTTCTGGGGCTTGAAATGAAGATAAACATTGGTGTGATTATCTGACCATGGTGTGACCCAGCCGTGTCCAACCTTGGTCACTTTAAGACTTGTGGACTTCAATTCCAGAATAAGATGATGATGGTGATGATAATAACGATAAAGTTGGAAGGGACCTTGGAGGTCATCTAGTCCAATCCCCTGCTCAAGCAGGAAATCCTGTCCCATTCCAGACAAATGGCTGTCCAGTCTCTTCTTATAAACCTCCAGTGTTGGAGCATTCCCAGCTTCTGGAGGCAGGTTGTTCCACTGGTTAATTGTTCTCACTGTCAGGAAATTTCTCCTTAGCTCTAGGTTACTTCTCTCCTTGATGAGTTTCCATCCGTTGCTTCCTTGTCCTGCCTTCGGGCGCTTTGGAGAATAGCTTGGCTCCCTCTTCTTTGGGGCAGCCCTTCAAATATTGGAACACTGCAATAAGATAAGATAAGATAAGATAAGATAAGATAAGATAAGATAAGATAAGATAAGATAAGATAAGATAAGATAAGATAAGATAAGATAAGATAAGATAAGATAACCTTTATTGTCATTTTTTCCTGTGGGCCCAATGACACACATTGAAAATGAAATTTAGTTGCTTGCTCTCAGAGTGTACACATACACAACACGCATTTAAGCATACTGTATACAACATATGTATAGACCTACACCCTTACATGTAAGTAACGTATAAATATTAATCACTGTTCATCTTGAATACATAACAGAAGGAGGAAGCTTGAGAGTTCACAAGGTTAATACTGTATGGAACAAAACTGGGACTGAATCTGGATGTTCTGCTTCACGTACTACGGAGCCCCCCCTCCCAGAAGGGAACAAGGAAAACAGGTTGTGAAGAGGGTGTGTAGCATCCCAGATAATCTTGCAGACCCTCCTCAAGCAACGCTTCTGTGCCACGTCCTGGATAGGAGGGAGGGAACTGCCAATCATCTTTTCTGCCGTCCTCACCACTCTCTGCACCGCCTTCCTGTCCGAAGCAGGGATGCTTCCAAACCGTGATGCCGTATGACAGGATGCTCTCCGTTGTCCCTCTGTAGAAAGTGGTCAGGAAGGAAGATGGCCTTTTCTTATGCGATACAGAAAATGCAGGCACTGCTAAATTCCTCAGGGAATCCTGGGAGTTGAAGTCTACAAGTTGTAAAGTAGCCAAGGTTGTTGTTGTTAGTTGCGAAGTCGTGTCTGACCCATCGCGACCCCATGGACAGCGTTCCTCCAGGCCTTCCTGTCCTCTGCCATCTTCTGGAGTCCATTTAGGCTCATACCTCGTGCTTCAGTGACTCCATCCAGCCAAGTTTGGACCTGCTCTAATATATAGCCATTTTTGCTTCATTCAGCAAAGTTTCCTTTCTCACAACTACTGCTGCTTTTTTTGGCCAGCACACATCTGGAAATGTATGTACTTTACTTTCCCATCTTTTTTGTTTTGTATAATATTTTATTAATTTTCCAAGTTTACATTTAAGTATTTAAAAAGCAAAGTGGTGGCTGGGTTAATCAGTAGTTTGATAACAAAATCTTTAGTATAAATCTCAAGTTACAACATCAAAGATTTCTTCTCTTTTTCCCTTAACGTTTACTGTCTCGTATTTAAGCTAATACAGTTCTTATTATATCGACTCAGTAAAAACATCATTATTACATTTATCAATAAACTTTAGCTTATACATATCTTAACTATTTTTTACATTCAATCTTCATAAACAATCCATATCGTGTTATTAATTTTTTCCCCAATTTTTAGTTTCCCATCAGTCTTCCAATTTAACCTTTAATATTTATAATTTCCAGGCTTTCGGTAACCAAGATTTCCCTTATCTCAATTCAAAACGGAATCTAATATCCAAAATACACATTTGACCTATTTGAATATAATCTGGTACTATTTCCTAAAAGTTATCTATTTCCAACCATATTAAATCATCTACTTAATAATGCAATATCCCCTTTAATAAATCAGAACTATTATATATATATTACATGGCCGGTCTTTCCTCCGCCGGTTTCGAGGGCTGCCCCGGATCGAGCGGAAGGGGTGCCGCCCTCCTGCGATCAAGCGGGGCTCCCCTCCTTGCTCGTCGCGACTACAGGGCGACTTTCGACCTTTTCCAGGGACTGCCAGCGGAGCGAAACCGAACGCGGAAGACGGAGCTCGGCTTGTAGCGGCCGCGGTGGGCACTTTTCCATCTTTGGTGAACACCCTGCCGTGACATATTCATCTGCTGGCTTTAGTTTTTCACCACTGCAAAGATTACTCTTTGATACCTTAATTTTCAGATCCACTGGCTTTCTTTCATCACGCAGTCCCAATACTGTAAAATCATTCAGGTTGTCATCCAACAGACGGCGTTGCCGGTATCCAAGTCCATACAGTCCTTCCCCAGAACACACATCTTTAACATCACCATCTTTTATATTTACCCCTCAATGCATAAGGGGTGTGTGTGTGTGTGTGTGTGTGTGTGTGTGTGTGTGTGCGCGTGCGTGCGCGTGCGTATACAAGTAGTCCTTGACTTACGACCACAGTGGAACCCAAAATTTCTGTTGCTAAGCAAGACAGTTGTTAATTGAGTTTTGACCCTTTTTACAACCTTTGTTGCCCCAGTTGTGTTCAGTGAATCGCTGCAGTTGTTAAGTGAGTCAGCCGGTTGATAAGTGAATCTGCCTTCCCCATTGGCTTTGCTTGTCAGAAGGTCGCAAAAGGAGCCTGGGACATTGTAACTGTCATGAATATGAGGCAGTTGCCAAGTGTCCAGATTTTGATCACATGACTGTAAGGATGCCGCTATGGTCATAAGTATGAGAAACGGTCATACATCACTTTTCCAGGGCCTGTAAATTGAGGAATATCTGTACAAACGTGCATGCAGATAAATTGAACAAGCACTAGCTCAAAGGTATTCACACTTTTGCAAGGGTATTTTGAAAAGCCTTTTCCTTCCTTCCCCTTCCTTCCTTCCTTCCTTCCTTCCTTCCTTCCTTCCTTCCTTCCTTCCTTCCTTCCTTCCTTCCTTCCTTCTCCTTCCTCTTCTTCCTCCCTCCCTCCCTTCCTTCCTTCCTTCCTTTTCTTTCATTCACTTCTGTGTTATGTTAACTTTGTATGTCCTCCCTCCACTTCAATCTACAGAATTTAATGAGAAATGTGTTTATTCTCTAAAATGTCTGCAAAGCTAAACACGTTAAACCTCACTTGCCTAGTCTCGTAATAAATAAGATTTCCTCCTTTCCCACACACTTCCAATCCAGTGACATTTACAGGGATGAGAGAAATGGGCTTCTGGCTCTCAAATGACGTCTGAATTTAGTGTTCGTCGTAAATGGCCACTCGGTTCCTGACATCCTTTTTCTCTCTCATCTCACTCTGGGGATATTTGTCTCAATCTTGATTTTTCTCTTTGGTATTTTGGATTTAGCCCCCCCCCCAGTGCATGCACGCACACACACACACACACACACACACACACACACACACACACGTGTGAATCTAAACGAAGAGAGGCAAAATGTTTGGGAGAAAGAGAGGAATGTGTAAACAAATCTAAAATAATAATAATAATAATAATAATAATAATTTTATTTGTATACCGCCCTTCTCCCGAAGGACTCAGGGCGGTGAAGAGGGCAAACATATAAAAATACAAAATACAAAAATTAAAAAGGAATTAAACAAGATGCCCAAGTTACAACAATAGATTAAAATACATTTAAAACAACAATAAAATCCAAACCCATCCCCCATCAGGCCAGGCCGGCTTGTTCGAACAAATAAGTCTTCTGATCGCGTCGGAAGGAGCGAAGGTCGGGCGCCATCCGGAGCTCAACCGGTAAACGGTTCCACAATTCCGGGGCGCCCACAGAGAAGGACCTCTCCCTGGGGGCCACCAGGCGACATTCTCTGATCGGTGGCACCCTGAGGAGGCCCTCTCTGTGGGAGCGCACTGGACGGAGGGAGGTTGACACCGGCAGCAGGTGATCCCTAAGGTACTCCGGACCCATGCCATGTAGGGCCTTGAAAACCATTACCAGAACCTTGAATCTCACCCGGAAGACAACTGGGAGCCAATGCAGCTCACGGAGCAGAGGTGTAACATGGGAGTATCGGGAGACTCCCAACACGACTCTCGCGGCTGCATTCTGTACCAGTTGGAGCCTCCGAGTGTACTGATGTACAGGACTTTGTGTGTGAGATAGAAGCCCTAACTAACGCTTCTGCGCTTTTTGACGGTCTCGTTCCACAGAGGCATCTTTCGATGTTGAACTCGCTGCAGCTCAGTTCTGTGTGTAGAGCTTGTCAGCAGCATTTGGACTGTGCATGCCTAGGATTTTACTCAAAGCAGCAGAGATAAATCCACTCTTTTGGGCTAGCCTTGATAATTTTATTTATTTATTTATTTATTAATCTTATTTGTATACCGCCCTTCTCCCGAAGGACTCAGGGCGGTGAACAGGGCAATACATATTAAAAAACAAGATACAAAAATTAAAAACGATTAAACAAAATGCCCCTAAATAAGTTAAAACACATTAAAAAATAGATTAAAACAGATTAATAAAACCCAACCCCATCCCATCAGGCCAGGCCAGCTTGTTCGAAAAGGTAGGTTTTGAGATCGCGCCGGAAGGAGCGGAGGTCAGGCGCCATCCGGAGCTCGACCGGAAGATGGTTCCATAGCTCCGGGGCGCCCACAGAGAACGCCCTCCCCCTGGGGGCCACCAGTCGGCATTCTTTGACCGGCGGCACCCTGAGGAGGCCCTCTCTGTGGGAGCGCACTGGACGGAGGGAAGTTGAACACCAAGCTGAACACCAAGGCTTCGGAGGAACCTGCCTGTTCCCTTCCCTATAATGTTGGGTTGATGGTCTCCTGTCTGCTCTTCTCCCTTAGCTTCCTTCCGCGCATTCCTCAGTCAACCCTTGGGTTCACGTGTCTGGGAATCGAAAGAGGCTTACGTGGGCTTGGGGTATTGGGTGGACGAAAACCTAACAGCAACTGAGTTTTTCTCTTCGGCGGTTGAGCCGTCCCCAGCCATAATAATAATAACAACAACAACAAAAATAATAATATGATGATGATAGTAATAATAATAATAATAATATAATGATAATGATAATAATAATGTTGGAAGGGACCTTGGAGATCATTTAGCCCAGGGGTAGGCAACCTTGGCTCTTTTATGACTCGTAGACTTCAACTCCCAGAATTCCTGAGCCAGCCACGCTGAGGGGAAAGGGAGAGGTTTCCAAGCTGAGCCATGCTGGAATTCTGGGAGTTGAAGTCATAAAAGAGCCAAGGTTGCCTACCCCTGTTCTAGCCCAACCCCCTCCTCAGGCAGGAAACCCTATACCATTTCGAACAAATGGCTGTCCAGTCTCTTCTTAAAAACTTCCAGTGTTAGAGCCTTCACAGCTTCTGGAGGCAGGTCGTTCCACTGGTTAATTGTTCTGACTGTCAGGAAGTTTCTCCATAGTTCCAGGTTGCTTCTCTCCTTGATGAGTTTTCATCCATCGCTTCTTGTCCTGCCTTCAGGCACTTTGGAGAATAGCTTGACTCCCTCTTCTTTGGGGCAGTCCCTGAGATATTGGAAGACTGCTATCATGTTCCCACCTGGTCCTTCTCTTCATTAAACTAGACATACCCAATTCCATAGGTCCCTTGGACTGCAAGGCGATCAAACCGGTCAGTTGTAGAGGAGATCAACCCTGACTGCTCTTTAGAAGGTCAGATCCTGAAGCGGAAACTCAAATCCTTTGGCCACCTAAGGAGAAGGAAGGACTCACTGGAGAAGAGCCTAACGCTGGGAAAGGTTGAGGGCAAGAGAAGAAGGGGACGGCAGAGAATGAGGTGGATGGATGGAGTCACTGAAGCAGGAGGCATGAGCTTAAAGGGACTCCAGAAGATGGTAGAAGACCTGAAGGCCTGGAGGAACGTTGCCCATGGGGTCGCGATGGGTCAGACACAACTTCACAACTAACAACAACAACCCAATTCCAGCAGCCGTTCCTTATTTCCTAACAGTTTGAAGTGTGGCTTGCGTCATTAACAGTGAAGTTGTGGGAGTAGAGGCAAGGACCACAATGGAACCCAAGGTTTCTTGTTGCTGAACGGGACAGCTCTTAAGCGAGTTTTGCCCCACTTTTATAACCTTTCTCGCCACAGTTGTGAGGCGAATCGCCTCAGTTGTTAAGTGAGTCACACGGCTGCTAAGTGAACCCGGCTTCGCCCCCCCCCTTTGACTCTGCTTGTCAGAGGGTTGCGAAAAGGGGATCACCTGACCCCCTCCCCCTCGGGGACCCCGCGACCATCATAAATAGGAGTCGGTTGCCAAGCGTCCGAATTCTGATCGCGCGACCGTGGGGATGCCGCAACCCACCACCAGTGTGAGAATCGGTTATAAGTCGCTTTTTTTCCCCTCCCTGTGCCGAACGGCCACTCATATGAACTGTCAATTGAGGACTACCTGGAGTTCCTTCTCTGCGCCATTTCAGAGACGGGCGGAGGCTTGTTTCCTGCGCCGACGGAAAAACTCCGCAAGCCTATTTTAGAACCAAAATCTGTACTGTCATCGCTGCACCTTCTCTTAGGGTGGCGATGATGGCGATCGGATTGGGAGAGGCAGCCTTTCAAAGATCCCGGTCTCAAAACCGGGAAGGGCTTTAAACCAAAGCCCTTGAATTGAATTGAGAAGCGCACTGGCGGCCAGCGCAGCTCACCGAGCAGAGATGTGGCACGCACCGAACCAACGGGCACCGTTTGCTGCCTGTGGCGCCGCCTGCTGGTCTTCAAGGAGCAGCCCCACGTCAAGAGCACTGCGGAGGTCCAGCGGTTTCCATCATCTTTTATTAGTCACGTTTGCTTGGAAACGTAACCAGGAGAGATCCAGCCTAGAATTACGGACAGCGAGAACAATTGAACAGAAGTGGTGGGTGCTCCATCACCCACCAGTTTAAGAAGAGAGTGGACAGCCACTTGTCTGAAATGGCATAGGGTCTCCTGCTTGAGCAGGGGGATGGACTAGAAGACCTCCGAGGTCCCTTCGAACTCTTGTCATTCTGTTATTTGTCTAGAATGGTATGGGGTCTCCTGCCTGAACAGAGGGTTGGACTAGAAGACCTTCAGGGTCCCTTCTGACTCTGTCATTCTGTTATTTGTCCAGAATGGTACAGAACAGGGGTAGGCAACCTTGGCTCTTTTATGACTCGTGGACTTCAACTCCCAGAATTCCTGAGCCAGCATGGCTCAGCTTGGAAACCTCTCCCTGTCCCCTCAGTGTGGCTGGCTCAGGAATTCTGGGAGTTGAAGTCCACCAGCCATAAAAGAGCCAAGGTTGCCCACCCCTGGTATAGGGTCTCCTGCTTGAGCAGGGGGGTTGGACTAGAAGACCTCCAAGGTCCCTTCTGACTCTGTCATTCTGTATTCTGCTAAGATATGTAGAAAATATGGAAGATACGTGAAGGGCTCCTTGAGTAAGCAGCACTGGTCTTGCCTGTATGTCTGTGTTTCGGAAATAATTTGGTTATAAAGTGAATTTCTCTTGTAGAAGCTGCAGGTTACTCTTTGAAAACAGAGTCACTGAAAACTTAATGTGTTCACCTTAAATCTTGTTCTGGTTGCTTCCTGTCCAGCTGGGAGATAAATTCCTCCCTTCTCTCTTTTCAGATTACCCAGGAAGCTGGAGAATTTATGATTACTTTTCCTTATGGCTACCACGCGGGGTTCAACCATGGATTCAACTGCGCAGAGTCCACCAATTTTGCCACCCTGCGATGGATCGATTATGGCAAGATGGCCACCCAGGTAAGTGCCTGCCTCTTTTCTGGGCCGGTAGTTTTCAGGGCTCGTGCAGAGAATTTGTGTGTGTGTGTGTGTGTAAAAATTATTCAAATTGCTAATAAAGAGTTAGGGAGGCTGATATGGCCATTTCGAACTCTCTAATCCAGCCGAGCGGGAGTCGTGTTTCTGCGAAGAGGCGGCGGCCGTCGCGGTGGCAAGTGACTCGAGAAAACTTCCTGTTCGTCGTCCTTCCCCAGCGACAGGAAGTTTTCTCGAGTCCCTTGCCGCCGCCTCTTCGCAGAAACATGACTCCCGCTCGGCTGGAGCCCTGGGCTGAATGGAGGCAGGCGATGGCGACCCATGGTTAAGCGGCCGACGGCGAACGGGTGATGGAAGGCAAACTCGTCAGCTTCTGGGGCGGCTACTGCAGCTGCTGCCGTTGCTCGCTCAAGGACTGGCCGTGCTAGCGCCTCCAATGCTTGGCTGTCAGGTCCCCGACGAGAGGACGGGCAGGCGGTCCCCAGAGGCGCCCCGCTCGACCGTAGGAAGGGAGAGCCTTTGCTCCCGCCGAGGCACCGCCTGACTCGCGCTGACCACAAGAATTGCTTGCTCGGAGTGCGGAACTGAGAGCAGCAGCGCAGCAGGCGAGAGAGCTCAGAGACAATAAGGCGAGGCGCCCCTTTGGCGGGAAAGGAGCAAAGCTGGGCCAATCACCAATCAATCAATAGGGAGGGCCTCGCGCCCGCCGGACTCATCACCAGCACCGCTCTCTCCCCCCGCGGGGATGTGTTTCCGCCGGACGGTGCTGTCGGAGACGAGGCAGCCTGGTGGCCAGGATCGGAGCTGCGCGCCGGACTAAGAGGCCGTTTCGTGAGGCGAGAGGGCGGCGGGAGGGGGGAAGGAGGAGGAGGAGTCCCCAGAAGAGGCAGGCAGGCGCGGCGTCCCAGGTGGGGCGTGGGCGCGGCAGTCGCTCTCCCGGTTTGGCAAGTTTCCCGGCGGGTGACCGAAGAGCAGCCTGCAACTAGGAGTGCGAGCCGCCGAGGACGGGAGAAGCAGCCGCTCGGGCGCATCAGCGTAACCGAGACGAGCCAGCAGGCAGCCGCCGTGAGCGCGGTGCTGAGGGGCAGCGGCAGGACGGCCTGGCCCAGCGCCTGCAGGACGGCCAGCAGCCCCACGCGCACGCGCAGCAGCAGCCGCCGGCTCAGCAACAGGTCGGAGCGCAGGAGCCGCACCGCCAGGCTGCCCAGGAAAAGCAGCCACACCGAGAGGCTGCACGCCCAGGCCAGCTCCATGAGGGGCAGGGCGGGAAGCCGGCCGGGAAGAGGGACCGGGAGCCCGGGCCGAGCGCGCCTCGGCCGACAGTGAGAGGGAAGCGGCACATGAGTTCTAAAAAAGAGGCTGCGGGCGGAGCTGCCCCACCCTGCGCCGAATGGGAGAAGTTCAAGGCCTGGGGGGGGGGAAGCAGGAGGGGCACCGGCCGTGGCGGGGTGGCGGCTGCCCTCCGGCGCTGCCTGCCGCCCGGGAAACGCTGCGCCTCGGGGGCCGGCAGAAGCGCGGGAGCAGCGGGAGGGCCGGCGGGTAAGTATTTTCCGGCGTATAAGACAAAACCTTCAAAATCTTCTTAAAAGTAGGGGGTCGTCTTATACGCCGGGTCGTCTTATACGCCGGAAAATATGGTAGCAATTTGAATAATTTACACAAATAATGAACTGTCGTAAGTTGTGACTATAGCCTGCGGATAGCCTTGGGATAGGCTGAAACAGGAAAGAAGATTTAACTAGCAAGGTATTCAAAAGACTTGATAAGTACTTAACACACACACACACACACACACACACACACACACACACACACATATGTACACAGACACACACACACAGACACACACACACACAAACATATATATATATGTTAAGTATTTGTCAAGGCTTTTGAATGCACCTTGCTAATTAGCTCTTTCTTTCCTGCTTTGGCCTGACCCAAGGCTATCCACAGGATATAGTCAACTTATGGCAGCTCATATTTGTGTAAATTATTCAAATTGCTAATAAAGAATTTGGGAGGCTGGGATGATCATTTCGAACTTCTTATGTTCTCGTCAGTCAGTCATGCCCTTTATCTGAGATTCGAACCTGGGCTGATTATATATTAGGCAGTTGTTTTAACTTCCTGAGCCACAGGTTCTTTCTCTCTTTTATTAGCTAGAAGGCAAGGGAAATATATGTGTTAAGTATTTGCGTTGCAAACCACGGCTTGCAAATTGGGACCAGATCTGAGCGCACGTACCTGATCTTCGCTGGGTTTGTGTGTGTGTGTGTGTGTGTGAGAGAGAGAGAGAGAGAGAGAGAGAGAGAGAGAGAGAGAGAGATTCAGCATCACGGAACAAACTTTGTTTAATCAGAGCTCTCTTTCCACACATGCAAATTCTAATTTCCCAATTCTGCTTCCGCTGGGAAAGCAGGCTTAGCAGTGGAGGAGATAATCAGGAGATCCCAGAGGAAAGCATTCAAATTGACATGAGAAAAAGTGTTTCTAAATGTGTGGATTGTGTTGACTGAGCAGAGGAGGTTACCTCGACAAAGGTTACCTCGACAAAGTGTTCCTCCTGTTGTTAAAGAAAGGAAAGTAGAGAAACAATCAGTTGTATCCCTTTGATATTCTCAAAATAGATCCAGTGTTAGCTCGAAGTCACTTTCCCTTGTTACATAATATTAATTAATGTGTGTGGGTTTTTTTCCTTTTATTGCCTGGAGATCAAACAATCCACCCGTTTCCGCCTTTTCTCTCCCTCCCCCTTTCACACAAACACTTTGAAATAGGCAATTCAGAGAGAGGGAAAACGTGAATTTTAGGCTTCTCGCCTCTATTTGAACACTCCAAACGCTACCCCCTCCTGGCTGAGACATGGCTGCGATTTCGAGACAGGCATAACGTTTCCAAATTGAACCGGTTTGAAATATTTGGAGTCCCGAAACAAATGCAGAATGGCCTGGGTTTCGGTCATTTGGGTAGCCCAAGGTGGAGTTTGTGATAGCTTAGATTCAAAAGATTGCATGCCCCCCCCCAAACTGTAGTCTGTTTTCTAATATGTGTTTCTGGAAGGCTAGATGTTTGGTCTGCTGTCCCGTGCTCTAGGATGAATTGGTAAGGCTTGTGGAATTTCAGGAAGATATAGATCATCCTCGACTTACGACCGGTTGCTTACAACTGTTCAAAAGTTCCTGTTGTGATTCCTCATCAGTGGACCCGGCAGCTGAGTCTGAGGAATCAGAGGAGGAGGGGGAGGGGCCTGGAGTGCCATCAGAGTCAGACAAAGGCTCTGAGGAGCTCCAAGACTTACAATCTGATGAGGAGCCTGGCCCCTCCACTCCTGCTCAGGCTGAGACACAGCTTTGCTAGGAAGCTGAGTCAGATTCTTGAGGACTCACAGCTGGAAGACATCATAGATGCTCGCAAATGCCGACAGGCAATGAGAGTTGGACAGAGGGAGGCAATGGGGCGGCTCCAAAGGCAGAGGAGAAGGCATTAGGAAGCCATGTCTTGGGGGTGCATAATAAAAAGGGAAGGAGTGGGCGGTACTGGTTGCTGAAGGCAAGCGTTTGTAAAGGAATCAAGTTTCATTGAATCGTGTTTTGTTTGCCTTTGCCTTTGGATATTTTGCAGGTCTGTAAATAATAATAAAAGGGCTGTTGGAAGAGGAGTTTCTACTTGTGAGTTTAACAAGGACGTTGGCTGGGACAGAACAGTTCCGACGGTCCTTTCCAATCTGGTACTTAATCTGGATTTGGAATTCACATGCACGCACCCACGGCGGTCTCACGAATGCACGTCAGGGGCTCAACAACTGACCTGCATTCACTGCCATTGGGGTCAAATGCCCACATTTCATGACGGTTTGGCCAAAACCCAAGCATTTACTTCCGTTTTTTTTAGCAACACCGGCCCCATAGCAAATCGCCGGTTTGCTTAATAACCGCAGGATTCATTTAACAACCGCCAGGCAAAAAAACCCTCACAAAATCAGGTTGGTCACGCGGGTGTCCTGATTTACAACTCTCATGACTTAACAGTCATGATGGGCGGGCTCCATTGTGGTTGTATGTCAAGGACCAGCTGTATATCCTTTAAGTATCTACCTCTGCCAGCCTTTTCAGCCTAAGAGGCTGCCTCGAGAAAAGTCTCATGTCAGAATTAGGAGAAGTTCTTATTCCTCTCTGTAGCACAGGGGTCCCCAACCTTGGGCACTCAGCCTGGCTGGCTGAGGAATTCTGGGAGTTGAAATCCACAAGTCATCAAGTGCCAAAGGTTGGGGACCCCTGCGGTAGCAGAACGATCCAAGCATGCTTAGACTGTTGCGCCCAGTTTCGTGCATCATGTCATGGTTCCGACAGATGAAACTCTTCAAAAGAACTTCGAGGCATTGTTTACCTTAAAGGATCTTTTATTCGAGTAGCGCCATATCGGCACTAACTTAATCAAAGCCAAAAACTGAATTCCCCTCCCCTGGGCACCTAGTATCAAAGCACAATTCCTTCCTCCGATTTACAGTCATAAATCACATTCCCCAGTTAGCTTGAAGTGTGCGGGCTTCCTCTCCAGCTCTCCGGCTGGCCAATTCTTTTATCAGCTCTGATTTCAGTAACCTTGATTCTCATGCTAAGTTTAGTGTTGTTATGTCTAGCTGGACTCTCATTCACATCCCCCCCTCCCAGCAGCATCTAACCCAGAGCTTTTCAACCAGTGGTACGGATACCACCTGTGGTACATTAGCACCTGGCAGGTGGTACGTGGCCATCCTAGAAAAGGGGTAGAGGGGGAGGGGAATGAGCTGAACCGGTGGCAGCACCGCACAAGCCTGAGCGAGAAATGGCTGGAGCTGCAGGGCTGTCAGGGCTCAGCGGGAGTGCCAGGCTCAGCGCCAGGCTCCAGCTGCTGCAACCACCCAGCAGACGGGGGGAATAAAAACCAAACACCCCCACCCCACCCCCTCTGCCAATCCTCAACAGAAATGCTCACAACAATGAAAACCTCGGACAGGAGGAAGAGCGCCACCAGGTGGGCAGGCAGGTGTCTTGCTTGGCCGTGGCTTGGGGGCCACTTTTTTCAGTGCCATTGTAACTTTGAACAGTCACTAAGCAAACGGTTGTAAGTTGAGGACTACCTGTACTTCATCACTTTTTTCCTTTTTCTTTTTTTTTGGTCAAGTTTTTGACACCTTGCTAGGTGACTGGTGGTACTCGGACGTTGCCATATCCTAAAAGTGGTACAATGGGTGAAAAGGTTGAAAAGCCCTGACTTTGGGGAAGGAAGGAAGGAAGGAAGGAAGGAAGGAAGGAAGGAAGGAAGGAAGGAAAAGGGAGGGAGGGAGGGAGAGGGGAAAGGAAGGAAGGAAGGGAAAGAGGGAGGGAAGGGAGGGAGAGGGGGAAGGGAGGGGAGGGAGGGTGGGAGAGGAGGGAAGGAAGGAAGGAAGGAAGGAAGGAAGGAAGGAAGGAAGGAAGGAAGGGAAAGTTCCTGATGGCAAGATCCCTACAACAACGAGAACAGTTTACCAGTGAAGATAGTAGGTTATCCATCCATCTCTAGTTCTCCAGGTTGTAGGATTTCAGAATGAAGGAAGTCAGCGCGCGCGCACACACACACACACACACACCTCAGAGACTGAAATATTTTGGGGAACATTAAAAGAGGCAAGATAGAATAAGTCCCCTGAAGAAGAAATGCAGGGGGGTGTTTTTTTAATCCATTCAGATAGAACGGGGCCACACGATTCACAAGTGAAAAGGTTGAAAAGCCCTGATCTAACCCTAAAAGAGAAAGGTTAAAAAATGGCTACATTTCCATCTGTCATCAATGCAAAAACATCCGATGTAGGCAGCGTCAACGCAACACACTGACAAACTGGAGAGGGTCCAAGAAAGAAAAGCCAGACGATAAAGCACCTGGAAGGAAGGCTTTACGAAGGACAGTTGAAGATGGCGCAAGACGCGACAGCTGCCTTCAAATATCTGAAATATCTCAAAAGGTAGAAGATCCAACACAATTGCTCCAGAGCTGTTCAGGAGACAGAGCGAGAAGCGGCGGGTTTAAATGATAAGGAAATCATGCTTGGCTGGGGAATTCTGGGAATCGAAGTCCACGCGTCTTAAAAGGTTGTGCCAAAGTCGGCAAACCCAGCCAGCGTGTGACTAAATTGGCTTCCCCCGCAGATAAGAGTTCCTCGGTTGGGAATAACAGGCTTCGTCTCAATCCCGCCAAGACTGAGTGGCTGTGCATATCGGCATCTCGGGTCAACCAGACTATTCCATCTCTAACGATGGGGGGTGAGGTGTTACCCCCCGTTGATAGGGCTCGCAACTTGGGCGTCCTCCTGGATTCACGACTCAGTTTTGAAGATCATATAGGAGCCGTGACCAGGGGGGCTTTTGCCCAGGTTCGCCTGGTGCGCCAGTTGCGACCCTATCTGGACCGAGATGCCCTACGCACAGTCACTCATGCACTCGTGACCTCCCGTTTAGACTACTGCAACGCTCTCTACATGGGGCTGCCCTTGAGGACCACTCGGAGGCTTCAGCTGGTGCAGAATGCGGCCGCGCGAGTTGTGATGGGGGTTTCCCGATACTCCCATGTAACACCTCTACTCCGCGAGCTGCATTGGCTTCCAGTTGCCCTCTGGGTGAGATTCAAGGTGCTGGTGATGACCTATAAAGCCCTAAATGGCTTGGGTCCGGGATATCTGAGGGAGCACCTGCTGCCGGCATCGAGTTTCCTTCGTCCAGTGCGCTCCCACAGGGAGGGTCTTCTCAGGGTCCCTCCGGTAAGAGATTGCCAGCGGGTAACACCCAGGGATAGGGCCTTCTCAGTGGGGGCGCCTGCCCTTTGGAACCAGCTGCCAGTGGAGCTGAGGACTGCCCCCGACCTCCGTTCATTCCGCCGGGGCCTGAAGACCTGGCTCTTTGAGCTCTCTGGCCCAGGCTGAGGAAATTTGATTTTAATGGGGGTTTTATTTGACAGGGGCACATACAATTTTTTCTTTTAAACTTGTTTTAACTTTTGTATTCGTTTTTTTAATTTGCCCTGTAAACCGCCCTGAGTCCTTCGGGAAAGGGCGGTATAGAAATGTAATAAAATAAATAAATAAATAAATAAATAAATAAATAAATAAATAACCACAGTTGCAATCCCACTGTCAACGCTGCTAACATCAGACGTTCTTGCTTTGACAAAAGATGAAGCAGCAGCTATTTTATATTTCTACTTGTGTATCGCTTTTAGATGAAGATGGGAGGGGGAAGGAAGAATATGCTTTGGGGGTTACTTAGACATAATAACATAGCAGCGGAGCGTTTTCAAAGTTGTATGTAATAAGAGGCGATAAGAACTGGTGGGTTAAACTAAGGAGGCAAAACTCACCTTTCAAACTAATTGGAGAATGTGATTTATGATGGTTAACTAAAGGAGGGAACTAGGCTTTAATATTATTGTGCTGAGGGGACGAGAATCCAGATTTTGGCTTTAACCAGGTATTGCCGATGTTAAATTGCTCTGATAAAGACTTCCAAGGTAAACAGTGCCTCAGAGTTTGACACCTACACAACGAGAAGGTGTTTGGGACCACAAACAAAGTACCTGTATCGCTGCAGAGACCCTACATCAGGGGTCTTCAGACTTGGCCCTTTTATGACTTTTGAACTTCAACTCCCAGAATTCCTCAGCCAGGCATGCTGGCTGAGGAATTCTGAGAGTTGAAGTCCACAAGTCATAAAAGGGCCAAGTTTGAGGACCCCTGGCTTAATCTAACAAACAAAATGGAGGCTGGCTGAGGAATTCTGGGAGTTGAAGTCCACAAGTCATAAAAGGGCCAAGTTTGAGGACCCCTGGCTTAATCTAACAAACAAAATGGAGGCTGGCTGAGGAATTCTGGGAGTTGAAGTCCACAAGTCATAAAAGGGCCAAGTTTGAGGACCCCTGGCTTAATCTAACAAACAAAATGGAGGCTGGCTGAGGAATTCTGGGAGTTGAAGTCCACAAGTCATAAAAGGGCCAAGTTTGAGGACCCCTGTCCTACATGTTAGCTCTCTGTACAATAAACTACAACAGGTGTAACGTACGACCACAAGGGAGCCCAAAATTTCTGTCGCTGAGTGAGACGCTTGTTCAGTGAGTTTTGCCCCATTCTACGAACTTCCTTGCCGAGGTTGCTAAGAGAATCACTGCAGTAGTTAAGTCAGCCACACGGTTGTTAAGTGAATATGGCTCTCTCTCTCTCTCTCCCCCCCCCTTGACTTTTGCTTGTCGGAAGGTCGCCAAAGGGGATCACGTGACCCCGGGACGCTGCGACCGTCATAAATACGAGTCTGTTGCCAAGTGCCCGGATTTTGACGAGGTGACCACGGGGGAGGCTGCAACGGCCATAAGGGTGAAAAAACGGTCCCAAGTCCCCTTTTTTCACTGCCAGTGTTCTGGCCCCCGCCACCTTTCACTCAACCCGCCCGCCGAACGGATAACTGAGCCACGTTTAGTTTGAGGGACAATGATCGCAAACCACAATAGAGTCTCTTCCAAAGGAGGCTTGCAGGCCTGCAAGAATCACCTTCTTTCCACTTACATAAAATCAGGAACTGGGCCCGAAAGAGCACTTTTAATCCAAGCAAAGGACGGTCCTTCCCACCCTATCCCAGCCTGCCTTTATTTTAGCATTTTCTGCTCCCCCCCCCTGCATAATTTAAAAAGGAAGATTTTCAACTTGAGCTGGCTTGGGCCATTTAGAAATTGGCCTGAGGGGGGCAGAGAAGCTCTTAACTCTCCGATCGTTGGGGAAAGCGCATCGCGCCAGTTAATTTTCAAGTGATTTGAAGCTCGAAGGGTTTACGGCTCTCCCTTGATTTTAAGCCACCATCTCAACCGCCGTTATTCTGGGCAGCTTTAGGCAAGATTTAACTGGCATCTGTGTGCTGTGAGCTGGTTATCCAGGTGTTTTTTGGGTTTGTTTTTTTTTTGCAGCCCGCAAGCTGTCACGTTTGTCCCTTTCAAAACGCAGCAGTTTCTCCCGGCGATTCTGACGGGAGCTTTAAGCCCTGTGATTCAAAGCAATTTCGGGCTTAGCCAGGTTGTTCGCCAAGAATTGACATTTGGGGAAGTGGCAGTTTTAAACCGAGGCCCTCTGCTTACCTTGTCGGGAGCCGTAGCGTGACATTACTGAACAAGCCCTGATGGGCAGAGATTCTTAGGTTACTTGAGAGAAGGTGGGGGGGGGGAAGTGGGTGAGATTTATTTTATTTTATTTTATTTTTATTTTTATTCCATTTATATCCCGCCCTTCTCCGAAGACTCAGGGCGGCTTAGAAGCTTAGCAATGCCAGCCTCTTTTTTCTTTCACCATCACCATTCTAGCCACGGTCTATCCATGTCAGGACGAAGCCCTCGTCTGCCTGTTTCTCCCCTTGACGGTCCCGAGCTTCCGTTCGCCAATTGGGCCCGCCATGCTGGCTGACGTCTCGTCGCTCTGACTTCTTTCCTTCCTGGAGGCTTTTGATCCAGTGGGATCCGCTTGGTGACTGCCTTGGCCCACCTAGGCCTCAGTCCGTCTTGCTCTGTGAGCGGCCCGTTTCCATTTTCCACCCTTTTTGCTCTCTGGATGGCATCGTATACTTCCATCAGTTCTCTGATCCGTGTGCGGGTCTTTCTATCCGGTCTTGGTGACCGCCGAGCGCGTTTTCTTTTTATAGTGCATCCCATTTGCTCATTCCTTCTCGTTGCATCAGGCCCCGTGCTTTGACTTTCCTGGAGTAAAGTTAGAGCAGGAATTCTCTAACACCAATGGAAGGGAAGATTTATAGCTTGCGGATGAACTGGGGGGGGTCCTTGGTGCTTTCTGAGCTTGATTGTTTTCTTGCAGACAGTTCATGACCCAAACTAGGTAACATCATCGGTGCTAGAAGGGAGTGGGGTTGTGAGGAGGAGGAGGAGGAGGAGGGAGGAGGGAGGAGGAGGAGAGGAAGAAGAAGGAGGAGGAAGAGGAGGAGGAGAAGAAGGAGGAGGAGGAGGAGGAGAGGAAGAAGAAGGAGGAAGAGGAGGAGGAGAGGAAGAAGGAGGAGGAGGAGGAGAGGAAGAAGAAGAAGGAGGAAGAGGAGGAGGAGGAGGAGGAGAAGAGGAAGAAGGAAGAGGAGGAGGAGAGGAAGAGGAGGAGGAGGAGGAGAGGAAGAAGGAGGAAAAGGAGAGGAAGAAGAAGGAGGAAGAGGAGGAGGAGAGGAAGAAGAAGAAGGAGGAAGAGGAGGAGGAGGAGAGGAAGAAGGAGGAAGAGGAGGAGGAGGAGGAGAGGAAGAAGGAGGAAAAGGAGAGGAAGAAGAAGGAGGAAGAGGAGGAGGAGAGGAAGAAGAAGAAGGAGGAAGAGGAGGAGGAGGAGGAGAGGAAGAAGGAGGAAGAGGAGGAGGAGGAGGAGGAGAATGACTTGGTGCTCTCTGAGCTTGGTTGTTTTCTTGCAGACATCCCAATAGCAAACTAGGTAACATCATCAGTGCTAGAAGGGAGTGGGGTTGTGAGTGGAGGAGGAGGACGATGACGACGATGACTGGGGGGGGGGTTCCTTGGTGCTCTCTGAGCTTGATTGTTGTCTTGCAGACAGTTCATGACCCAAACTAGGTAACATCATCGGTGCTAGAAGGGAGGGTTTTTTTTCTCCCTGCTTACATACAGTAGCTTGGGCTAACAACTCAGACAAACAATCAAACAATACACAGCCACCTCAGCAAGGAACTACCGAGAATTCTCCCAGCCGAACGGACAGGGCAAGCCACTTGTATATAAACGGAAAGCCAAGCCCGCTCCCTCCTAGCTCGGATGTCGTTACTTAGTATGGTAATGAAACGTCCGCAAGGAAACAACCACGCTCAGAGAGCACCAAGGACCCCCGCAGGAATCCTGATGCTTGTCGGACAGGGGTTTGGCGGGCTGCACGCTTCCTGGTAGCGTCGTGCTAACCCCGCTTGCCGTCCTCCTGAACGGCTCTCGCCATTCCCACCTCCGTCCGCATGATGGACCAGATCTGTAGGTTGCCTGCTCTGAAAACCCATCGAGCTCCAAATGAGAAGTTGTGAGAATAGGGTTTTGGGGTGACGGTGAAGGGTGATGAAAGAAGTCAAATAATGCATTTCAACTTTGGCGACTTGAAGACGCGTGGACTTCAACTCCCAGAGTTCCTCAGCCAGCCTGTCCCAAGTTGCTAAGGTTGGGAAACGCCGTGAGATAAGACAAAGGATGGTATTATTATTATTAACACTGGAAGTTTTTAAGAAGAGACTGGACAGCCATTTGTCTGAAATGGTACAGGGTTTCCTGCCTGAGCAGGGGGTTGGACTAGATGACCTCCAAAGTCCCTTCCTACTCTTAAATTCTATTCTATTCAGAAGAGACTGGACAGCCATTTGTCTGAAATGGTACAGGGTTTCCTGCCTGAGCAGGGGGTTGGACTAGATGACCTCCAAGGTCCCTTCCAACTACTTCTTCTTCTTCTTCTTCTTCTTCTTCTTCTTCTTCTTCTTCTTCTTCTTCTTCTTCTTCTTCTTCTTCTTCTTCTTCTTCTTCTTCTTCTTCTTCTTCTTTTTCTTTTTCTTTTTCTTCTTCTTCTTCTTCTTATTATTATTATTATTTTGAGAATGTGTATTCTTTCAGTGAACATTTGACATTTGCAATCTAATGTTCTCTTCATTTGCTACGCATAGTGTCCATCGGTGAGCTTTCTCCTTAGTTAGGGTCAACCACGTTATAGCAACGGCAGAAGGGCCCTGGATTCTACCTAATGTTTGAAAATCACTAAATTACCCATCCTTGTTGTACCTCCTTAGTTATGTCAGATGTTTTATTTTCTGAGCTTTAAAAACCCTTTCTGTTCCTCCTCCACAATCCTGAGATTTACGTACTATTTCTAAGCTCAGAAAATAGGGGGTTTTTTTTGTGTGTTTTTTTTCTAGTTTAGTACGATAACAACCGTTTCTGCTTGCACAACCGGCAAAAACAGTGATACACCCAGCCTCCTGCTGAGAGTGCAGCAGTTCTGACTTTTAATACTGGCCGTGTTTTATAACTTGCTAGTTCATTAAAATAAAATGTAAAGTAATACATAAATATTCATGTTCCCGAAATAAGCTTTTGTTTTGATTTCTTTCTTTTTTTTAAGGGCTGACTTCTATTTGCCTAAAAGTTCCATGTTCTCCCTCTTTTAACAAAAAAGGAAAATATTGCTGGCTACACACACACACACACGCACGCACACAGCACACAAACTTATATTAGGGATTAAAATATCCGGCATCTTGGCATGTTTTTTTTTTTTTAATTGAAAAGTTTTAAAATACAGTTTTCCTTTAAAAAACCCCCCCTTCCCCCTCCCTCCTCCCCTCCCTACCTCCCCCCTATCTCCCCCCTCCCCCTCTCCCTCCTCCCTCCCCTGCCTCCCCCCCCTAGTTCCCCTCCTCCCCCCCTCCCCCCCCCCCCCGACTTCCCAGGGCAAAATACAAGGTATATATCTAAAAAGCAATCATAAACAATCATATACTAACAATTATAAACTCTAAAATCCATCACTCTCTAGCTTATATAGAGTAAACCAATCCTTAATAATACTAAATATGTATAAAGAACTAAAATAGAAGAAAACTAGCGTCATTCCCATCTATGTTCTTCCACAATTCACTATTTCCTAAACATATTCTCATTTACACACAAACACCTATCACAAACACCTATCCCTATTAACCTCTCTAGCCAAAATAGGCTATAATAGATAATTCTTACACAAATTAACCCACATTAACCCACAAAACTTTCTTCCTCTTCCTCTGTAGTAAATTGCCCATTAATTCCAAATTAAAGATTCTGTTACCATACATATCATCCCAAAACTCTTAAAAACACAACTACCACTTGACTATCAGTATGTTGTGGAAGTTCCATAGATTTCTACTAGACCTATTTTCTTTTCTTTTTTGAGCGTTTTAAGGCAGCACGCGTCACCCTCTGTTCTCTAGGATCATCCAAAAGAGTTGCAGCTTGATCTCCTCCTGTACCATTCTCGTCTATCTGTCCATCTTCATCCTCTTGATGTTCTCCTTCTCCAGATCCCTCTGCAGCTTCCAAAAGTGTTGATGGGGTTGCTTTTAAGACATTGTTGTAAAAATCATGCGCTTGCTTCACAGTACCCAAACAGTACCTTTTGCCTTCATACATGAAGCTCAACCCAGCTGGGATCTCCCATCTGAACCTTAAATCCCTTTGCTTGAGCTCTTGCACAAGAAATATAAAGTCCTTCCTTCTCTTTAAAATCTTTGGAGGTATTTCTTTTAGAACCAAAACTTCTTGACCAGCAATCACAACCTTAGTATCATAGGCAGCTTGTATAACTTCATCTCTAATTTCCCTTTTTACAAAATAAACCACCACATCTCTAGGCAACTTTCTCTGTTTAGCAATCCACGAGTTCACACGAAACACTTTGTCCATGCCTTGTTTTATTTCAGATGCTGGATGGTTCAATACCACCTCAAAAGCCTCAGAAACCAGCTGCTTTAAATCTTCCTTAATATTCTCTTTTAGGCCTCTAATTCTAACAGCAAACTGCATCTGATAAAATTGGGCCAAACTCAGTTCGCTATCCATTTTGTCTTTGAAATCTTCAATTTCCAATACTTTTGCTTCTAATATAGCATTCTTTTGAGTCAGTTCTTCCACTTTGCCATCCAGCACCTCCACACATTTAGCTATTTTATGCACTGAGGACAAAATGTCTACCTTCATCTCTCTAAGTTTCTGTTCCATCCTTTCTTCCATTCTCTGCTCCAATTTCTCCAATTTCTCCTCCATCTGTGCAAATTTAACACCCATTGACTCCAAAATTAACTGGGTATGTTTTTCAAGATCCTTCGATGTCACTACATCTGGAGAATGCAACGCCTGCAGTAATGATTGTTGTTGCACCGGAGAATTTCCAGCACTCCGAAAAGTTCTAGGGGGAGGTTTAGACGCCATCTTTTACTTACAATTGTGTCGCACTTTCACTTTAAGTTTTAAGCAAAGTCCATCAAGCTCGAGAGTAAAATAAAATAATCCTTTTCATCTCTTCATCTTTCCCTCTTGTACTGCTCTGCCTGCTCTTTTCCTTTCATAGTCTCTCCTTCAAGCAGGGATGGTCGCAGACGCCTGGCTCTGCTCCATGAAGTCCGGAGCAGAGACGCTAGCCAGCTGGGAGCAGCCCAGGCTGCGGGGGAGTTCGATCCTTCAGCCGCCCAAGCTCCAAGCTCAGGCGGCCCCGGAGAACTCAACCCCTACCTGGGGGCTCACCCCCTCCTCTTCTCCCGAGGAGGGGGCTTCAAATTCGCCCGAACAGCTGATCGGCGCTGTTTCGGGCGAAAAATCACACAGCTGGGCGGCGGGCAGCCCGGGAAGGCTGTCTCCGGCGCCGCGGAGCCACCGGAAGTCCGGCATCTTGGCATGTTTTATCCAGTTTTTGTAGATAACTTATGTGCTACAATTCAATGATTACAGGTAGCCCTCAACTTTCAAGAGTTCGTTTCGTTCAAATGTTACTTCAGCAGCCTTTCTTAACAACAGCGCTGGAATATGTGACTTACGACCCTTTTTCACAGTTATGACCTCAATTTACCACTGTTCATCCAGTGACCATTCGGCACTGAAAAAAGTGACTTATAACCGATTTTCACACTTAGGACTGTTGCAGCATCCCCATGATCATGTGATCAAATTCAGATGCTTGGCAACTGGTTAGAATAGAGTGGGATGGGATGGTATATAACAGAGAATATAAGGATAGGATAGGATAGGATAGGATAGGATAGGATAGGATAGGATAGGATAGGATAGGATAGGATAGGATAGGATAGAAGAGAACAGAACAGAACAGAACAGAACAGAATAAAAGAGAACAGAACAGAAAAGAGAACAGAACAGAAAAGAGAACAGAACAGAAAAGAGAACAGAACAGAACAGAATAGAATAGAAATTGGAATGAAAGAATAGAATAGAATAGAACAGAACATACAACAGAACATCAGAACAATAGAATAGAATAACAGAGTTGGAAGGGACCTTGGAGGTCATCTAGTCCAACCCCCTGCTCAGGCGGGAAACCCTATACCACTTCAGACAAATGGCCGTCCAGTCTCTCCTTAAAAACTTCCAGTCTCGAAGCCTTCACAGCTTCTGGAGGCACATGTATGACAGTTGCTCTGTCCCAAGATCAGGTAATCCCCTTTTGCAACCTTCTCACAAGTAGAGTCAACGGGGGAAGCCAGATTCACTTGACCAACCGGGTTACTAACTGAACAACTGCGGCGACTGACTTAACAACGGTGGCAGGAAAGATCTTAAACTGGGACAAAAAACAACTGTCTCACTTCACGACAGACATTTTGGGCTCAGCTGTGACCGCAAGTCGAGCACCTCCTGTATAGCAGCTCACAGGGCTGGTGCCGCTGCTGTCTCCGGCGGTCTCCATTTGCTTTGCAGACAAACAAACAAACGGGGATTTAACCATCGGCTGATTAGAAGCAAGTTTCCCCCTAGTAATTATTGGGCCCGCGTGAGGATTAGCAGGAGACGGGCCCTTTTGCTACAGGCCCCAGGTTTGGTTTGGGGAACACAGGCAGACTGATACCGCAGGGGGGGATGCCTAAGTAGGTCTTCCTAAACATCGATTTAACAGAAAATTGGTCTGCTGAGTATTTGTAGGTAGAGTTGGCTTTTAGAGTGGGCTAAACTGCAGATTTTGCCCTGGAGGTTTCTGTCTTCCCCGCTCTCCTTAGCAGCCAAACCCAGCTGGAAAACCCATCAAGTTTCTGCAAGTAAGGTGCTACATTTAGGCAAGAAAAACCAAATGCACAGGTGGTAGCTTGCTCAGTAATAGTTACTGTGAGAGGGATCTCGGAGTCCTACTGGACAATCCCTTAGATAGGAGCCAGCCGTGTGCTGCAGCTGCCAAAAAAGCCAACACATTCCTAGGCTGCATTAACAGAGGGACAGAATCCAAGATCACGTGAAGTACTAATACCACTTTACAATGCCTTGGTAAGGCCACACCGGGAATACGGCATCCAGGTTTTGGTCACCACGATGTAAAAAAGATGCTGAGACTCTAGAAAGAGTGCAGAGAAGAGCAACAAAGACGATCAGGGGACTGGAGGCTGAAACATATGAAGAACGGTTGCTGGAATTGGGTATGTCTTAGTTTAATGAAGAGAAGGATGAGGCGGGACATCATAGCAACTCTTCCAATATCTCAGGGGCTGCCCCAAAGAAGAGGGAGTCAAGCTATTCTCCAAAGCACCAGAAGGCAGGACAAGAAGCAACGGATGGAAACTAATCAAGGAGAGAAGCAACCTGGAATTAAGGGAAAATTTCCTGACAGTTAGAACAATTAACCAGTGGAACAACCCGCCTTCCAGAAGCGGTGATTTCTCCCAACACTGGAAGTTAAGAAGAGACTGGACAGCCATTTGTACAGGGTTTCCTGCCTGAGCAGGGGGTTGGACTAGATGACCTCTAAGGTCCCTTCCAACATCATCATCATCATCATCATCATTATCCATTCCAGTGGAGCTCCATTAGGGGTAAGTTGGTGGTCAATGAAATGCTGAGGCTGAGACTGCAGGAGGTTGAGTTTACAAACATCCTTTGGTGATTTGATGTACAGGCTGTCCTCAACTTGCAACATCTTGTGTAGTGACTATGTTACAACGGCCCTGGAAAAAAAGTGACTAAGGACCGCTTTTCATATTTAACGACGTTTGCAGCATCCCCGCGGTCACGGGATGCTCATCCAGGCGCTCAGCAACTGACTCATAGTTACGACAGTCGCAGTGATCCTCTTTGGCGACCGTCTGACGAGCAAAATCGGCAGGGAAGCCAAGACCCGCTTAACAGCCGTGTGGTTAACTGAGCAACTGCAGCGATTCACCTCGCGGTGACGAGAAAGGTCCTAAAATGGAGCCAAACCCGCTTAACCGCTGTCTAGCTTAGCAGTGGAAATTCAAAGTTCAACTGTGGTCTTTAGTCGAGGAACACCTGTATTTCCTGGCTCCTTTTCCTGGGTAGACGGGAGGAGGAATTACCCGCTTACTCAAGGGGCAGTCACGGTCGGGCCATGGAAGATTTAAGGACAATAAATGAAATAATTGAAGGAAGCAGAATGGAGTCCAAATGAGCAGCTGGCTAACTGGTCAGAGGTGATTTAACTTCACCGGGGACACAACGGGCTACGGTTTAGAATTGCAGTCAGCAAAAAGCAACAAGCATCGGGTAAATGAGTTTATTGACGAAACTGGGATGTAATTAAAACCTTCAGTCTTCAAGCAAGGCAGCCTTTGGCCTTAACCAAACCCGTCCCACCTTCAGATGCATGAAAGAATTGGGAAGGAAGGATTTAAAAAACGGAAACGCTTTAACCTCTTTAGCGACGTAATTCCCGTCGTCCTTGGGCGTTGGCTCTGCTGGCTGAACTTAGCGTGACGTCAAAAATTTCTGGGTGGAAGCTGTGGCTAGCTGGATTACGGGCTTGGCCGAGCAGGGGAGGAGAAGGCTGAAAAACACCGTTTGTAGCTCAAAGGAAGAGAGTGGCGTGCCCGTGTAATGGCAACCAGCAATAGCACTTAAGACTTCTATACCGCTTCGCGACCTGTATTGGTTGCAGTTTCCTAACGTTTTTCTCCCACCCCCCACCCCCCAATAACGATATTGTGAAACAGGCTGTGTCCCTTTCTTTAGCCATCAATTCCAGCTGGGATTTCTTTCACTCAGCTTGCAGGCAGCATTTTGGAGCTGTTTGAAATCGCTTTCTGATTTTTACTCCTTGAATAATTTACCAGCTTGGCCAACTTGGCCATTTTCATCTCGAACTCCAGGTCATTTATAAATCGGCATCCCTTCCATGACAAAATACCCCTCCGTTATCAGGGGGGGGGGAAAAATGCAGTTTATTCCTATTTTCTGTTCCTCTTCTAAAACTGGTTATTATGCCCATATCATCATCATCATCATCATCATCATTATTATTATTATTATTATTATTATTATTATTATTATTATTATTATTATTATTATTATTATTATTATTATTATTATTATCCCCAATGCTAACCCTAACCCTTAACAAACCTCTGGGCTTGGGGATGGCCTAATAAACCCAAGATGGTTATTTATTGCATTGTGGTTTTGAAATATTTGCCACCCGCATGAAGTTGGGTATACAGTGATTCATTGCTCAGCCCTCCGGAAATACCTTGAGTTGCCTGCTGGTGGTCCCCAAGGCTCCCAGCTGTCTCTTCTGACTTATTCCATGCAGATGGCCCGGTGGGTCCCTTTTAAGGGTCCCAGGTTTGCTTAACAATATTATCAGCCCCCCCCCCCACGCATATCTGCGTGGCTCTTTGACCATTCAGGTTGCCGACCCCTGGTTTAAAGGAATCCATTCCCGCCCCAAATCAACCAATGATGGTCTGGCTTAGTCATTGACTGTTATACAGACACACCATTGAGCAACCTTTAAACAGCATTCAAACAGATACGTGAATCAGTACAAGTACCGTATTTTCTGGCGTATAAGACAACTTTTTAACCCATGAAAATCTTCTCAAAAGTCAGGGGTCGTCTTATATGCCGGGTGCTGAAACTTTAGGGACAGGGCTGGCTGGAAAACCTGGAGCGGATCTCCCATTTGGTCTGCACAGGGAAAGCGGGACCAATTGGAGAAGAAGCTGCAGTCTGTGATTTTTTACAGGCTGGGGTCTGGGCGTCTTTCCTTCTAAAGTTGAAGAGCAGCTGCAGTCTATCCCAACTTGAAAGGCAGGTGGGGAATGCAGCAGTCAGAGCAGCTGCTTAGCTCTAAGGACACATTTGACTCAGGAACTGGGCGGGCTGGCTGGAAAACCTGGAGCGGATCTCCCATTTGGTCTGCGTAGGGAAAGCTTTAGAGTGAATTAGGAAAAGTTTAATCCACTTGCACTGTTTTATGTTTACATGTTTGATGACAAACAGCCTTATGTTTATAAGTGACAGTTTTCCTACCAAGTACCTGCATGTCATAAGCATTTGAATTAAAATTACCATATTAAAATCAAATCTGATCTTTTTTAATTTTTATTTGGTGTGCGTTGGAAGAGGGGTAGTCTTATACAGCGAGTATAGCCCAAACCCTATAATTTAAAAGGAAATGTAGGGGGTCGTCTTATACGCCCAGTCGTCTTATACACTGGAAAATATAGTAAAAATCACAATAGATTACACAAAGTATATGAGCCTTGCCCCTCTTCACTTATCGTCAGATTGCTACCTGTTCCAATCTTGCAGAATTTAGAAATAAAGTCGGGCCAAGATTGGAAAGCCAGACTTCTCTGTCTTGAGCCCTTTATCAAAGCACTGGGAACTGATTTCTCAGGTATGTTTAGCAAGAACAGCGCTGGCACGCATTAGTCCCTTAGTACACGAGAGAGCCAAGCTAAGGCTTGAGGATGAATCCAACAGAAGAGTCGAAAACGAAGAGAATGAATGAGGTGCCATCCAGCATTCTAGTAAGCAGGTAGTTTCATCAAAACTCATCCTCCATTATCAAGGTCAGGGTTGAGAAATCCCCAGCCAAGATCTCTCTGACGAAGGCCGAATGGCAAGCAGAGATAACTGGACATCAAGACGGTGAGAATTCTCTAAATCGGCAAAGAAACGAGCGGACAGAAGAACAGACAACGCTAATAAATAACAAAGGTGGAAGTACAGGGAATCCTCAACTTATGGCCACAGTTGAGCTGGGCAATGGATGATCAAAGGCCTGGAGACCGAAACATACGAAGGAACGCTTGCAGGATTTAAGCTTGGCCAGTCTAGAGAATTGAAGGACTAGGGGGGACACGAAAGCAGTCTTCCAGTATTTGAGGGGTTGCCACAAAGAAGAGGGGGGTGGTGTCAACTTGTTTTCCAAAGCCCCTGAAGGCAGGGCAAGGAGCAACGGGTGGAAACTCGTCAAGGAGAGAAGCAAGCTGGAATTAAGGAGGAGCTTCCTAACAGTGAGGACGATTCACCAGTGGAACAGCCTGCCTCCAGAAGTGGTGAATGCTCCAACGCTGGAAGTTTTCAAGAAGAGACTGGACAGCCCCTTGTCTGGAATGGGATAAGGCAGTGACCGAGTGCCCAAACTGCAACCCCAAACCCACTTACGTATCGTTGGGTGCCGGGTGGGCGTGGCCCATTGGGTGGGCGTGGCCGTGGTGGTAACAGCAGACTGGGTGGGACTAAAAAGTTCAATCAATCAGTCACAACTTTGCGAGATCTTTTTTTTGCCCCGCAAGTTGAAATTGATTGATTGATTGAACCTTTTTCCCCCCACATAAGAGTAAAGGCCTAAAGCGAAAAGGTTTTATAAAACCCAGCCAAAGGCCTAGGATTGGGACGGTGGCACGTGTGCCCACAGAGAGGGCTCTGCGTGCCACCTGTGGCACGCGTGCCATAGGTTTGCCACCATGGGGATAAGGTCTCCTGCTGTAGCAGGGGGCTGGACTAGAAGACCTCCAAGGTCCCTTCCAGTTCTATTCTATTCTATACTCTACTCTACTCTACTCTACTCTACTCTACTCTATCTGTATCTTTCTTTGCTTCCCCAGACTAGGCCTATCGAGCAGACCTCCTTTACGCTCACTGGGATCCGTTCTGGTGTAAACTACCACATCCAAGTAGCCGCAAAAGACTTCCTGGATAACGGAGCATACAGCGCCTGGAGTCTTAATTAATTTAAGGCAGCACTAGAACTTCCAGTCTCTTGGTGATTGGCTCAAAGTCTCCCAGTTGGCTTTTGTGCTTAAGGCAGGGGCTAGAACTCACCATCTCCTGGTTCCTAGCCTGGGGCCTTCGCCGTTAGATCAAACTGGATATATGATTTATACACGTAAAATATATGACTTACATACGGTAGGCTAAGGTCATCTGGGTGATTGTGTGAATTGACTCTTTCCTTCTGCAAGAAACCCCACCCTTCAGTTCAGGGGTAGGCAAGCTTGGCTCTTTTGTGACTCGTGGACTTCAACTCCCAGAATGCCTGAGACCAGCCACGCTGAGGGGAAAGGGAGAGGTTTCCATGCTGAGCCCTGGCTGGCTCGGGAATTCTGGGAGTTGAAGTCCACGAGTCATGAAGGGGCCATAGTTCCCCCATGCTGGCTCAGGAATTCTGGGAGCTGAAGTCCACCAGTCATGAAGGGGCCATAGTTCCCCCATGCTGGCTCAGGAATTCTGGGAGTTGAAGTCCACGAGTCATGAAGGGGCCATAGTTCCCCCATGCTGGCTCAGGAATTCTGGGAGTTGAAGTCCACCAGTCATGAAGGGGCCATAGTTCCCCCATGCTGGCTCAGGAATTCTGGGAGTTGAAGTCCACCAGTCATGAAGGGGCCATAGTTCCCCCATGCTGGCTCAGGAATTCTGGGAGTTGAAGTCCACCAGTCATGAAGGGGCCAAAGTTTCCCTCATGCTGGCTCAGGAATTCTGGGAGTTGAAGTCCACGAGTCACAAAAGAGCCAAGGTGGCCTACCCCTGCTATAGGGCTTCCTGCCTGAGCAGGTGGGTGGGACTAGAAGACCTCCAAGGTCCCCCTTCCAACTCGAAACTAGGAAATCTCAAAAATACTCAGGCAAAAGACCGCCCCTGCTTTAGTTCGTGCTTTAAGTGACATTTTCCTCCGATTAGCTGCTCGCAAACCGGCTCCTAAGAGAGCTTTCTCTTTTTCGGACTCAAGGGCATTCTGGTTTCTTTGGGACCGATCCGGTTTCCCCCCCCCTTGTTGCCTGGCTGCCTCCCTCCCTCCTCCCCCTCCCCAAGCCTTTTGGCACACACAGCCCCACAATCTCTGTTTGCACAGCACGAGTGTCTCTGTAAGTAACAGGTAATGTCTGGATGTTTACCCTGTGCTTAATTTCCTTTTTGCATCCCTTCAAGGATCGCTCATTACACAGCCTATCATGCGGCGATAATGCCACACCGCTGATACGGCTGCTTTTCTTTTCTTTTTTTTCTTTTTTCTTCCCTTCCCCCCCCCTCCTTCCCCTATCTGATTTTTTCAGCTTCTTTTCTTTTCTGTTTTTTTTTGGGGGGGGGGTCCAATCTGGAGATCCCTTTAGAGAGGCCGTTCTCTTTATTAATTACGTTTCTGCTTTGGGCTTCTCTCAGTAACCCCTCCCTCCCCACCGGTAGAGGGGTTTATTTCTGGTGCCGGCCCCAAGATGACGATAATAATTTTTAATTAGTTACCTTCTGAGACTGGTCCCCAGTCCTGAGATATATATATATATATATATATATATATATATATATATATATATATATATATATATATATTTGAGAGAGATTGGTGTGGAAAATTGGTGCCTAGGGTAAGGGCAAAGAGTCAGACTTTCCTCTTTTTATTATAGAGAAGGCTACGTTTGCCCTTGGGTTCTCCTTTGTTCAAGATAAGCTTAAGTTGATTGAACCACGATCTGTAGTTTTCTACACTTTTTTTAAAAAAAACCCACACACCTACAGCCTGCTTTTGGGCTCAGATGACTGTGTGTGTGTGTGTGTGTGTCTGTCTGTCTGTCTCTCTGTGTGTGTTCCAGCCATTTTTTCCATTCTGACACAGCCGTTCTTGTTCCTCCTTGTCTTGTAACACAGAATCCACGTTTGCACCGAAAACAGGAAAAGGTCCTTTATCCATCCAAGCATCCATTTTTTGCCTGGTTTTGTCTTGGGATCCAATTTCGGCATTCACAGAATTGTGGCAGGGTCTTGGGGAGACTTGCAAACAGGGGGAATGGATGAGGTGGGGTGGCTTTGACAGGGCATTTAACAGAATAGCAGCGTTGGATGGTGCCTTGGAGGTCCTCTAGTCCAACCCCCTGATCAAGCAGGAAACCCTGTGCAGACAAGTGGCTGTCCAGTCTCTTCTTGAAAACCTCCAGTGATGGAGCAGCCACAACTTCTGGAGGCAGGTTGTTCCACTGGTTAACTGTTCTCACTGTCAGGAAGTTTCTCCTTAGTTCTAGGTTGCTTCCCTCATTTGAATAGTTTTCATCCATTAGAAACTAACCCATTCTCTTAATGGTTTGCAGAAAAGCAACAGGAATTTTGGAAATGAGTTTTAGCTTCAGGATCTGGCCTTCTAAAGAGCAGTCAGGGTTGATCTCCTCTAGGACTGACCGGTTTGATCACCTTGCAGTCCAAGGGACTCGCAGGAGTCTTCTCCAGCACCAGAGTTCAAAGGCCTCCATTCTTTGGCGCTCAGCCTTCTTTATGGTCCAACTTTCACTGCCATACATTGCAACTGGGAAGACCGTAGCCTTGACTATACGCACTTTGTCTACCTGCTCCATTTTCTTTTCCTCCTTCCCCACCCAAAAAGACTTGTCAAATTCCTTCCCTGGTACGAGAAAGCCGATTAAATATCCCGTTCTGGGGATGAGGGTGTATTATTATTATTATTATTATTATTATTATTATTATTATTATTATTATTATTATTATTAGTAGTAGTAGTAGTAGTAGTAGTAGTAGTAGTAGTATTAGTATTATTAGTATTATTATTAGTATTAGTATTATTAGTATTATTAGTATTAGTATTAGTATTATTAATTTGTGAGGGGGTGGGGAGAGAAGGGACACCTCCCCTGTGACAGCTGGAACATCTGCCTGTATTTTTTTTTCCTAACGTTCGGCATCTGTACTTGGGAGAGGAGCCGTTGCTGGGGTGAAACTTCGGAACGGTGTTAATTTAAAAACACCCCGGATGAATTGCAACCTCACCCCGAACAGGGAATAGAATTATCTGCTGTCTCCCGCTGCAACGCTTAATGAAAACACGTTTCCCAGCTGGCAGCTCTGACTGGTACATGTGGGTGTATTTGCAGTAACTCGGTTTCGGAACAAGGTTTGGCCCGGAGAAATTGCGTTCAGGCGGTTGGCGCTGGGTACAGCTTCGCCTGCCTTCTGGTGGATCGTGGGGGGGGGGGGGCTCTCAGCCACAGAGCCTGGCCTTGTACCTATTAATTAAACTTAGATACCGCTGGAGTCCCACCGGCTCTGGCTGGTGCCTAGGCAAATGTCATTAAAAAAAGAACAAAGCAATTGCAACAGGAGTCAGGAAAGAAAGGCGACTGCCGGGTGGGAGCCAGTGCAAATGCACACCAAGCAGTGGCAGTCCTCCGCAGACAACCAGCTTACGTAGCGACAGCGCAAAGTTGCAACAGCCCTGAAAAAAATGCCCCTTCTGGCCAGTTTCTCTTTGGCAGCCTCCCCGTGATCGCGCGGTCTACATTCAGATGCCTGGCCAGGGGTTCGTGTCCGTGAATGTTGCCGTGTCCCAGGGTCACATGACCCCCTTTGGCGACTTTCTGACACGCTGGGGAAGCCCGAGTCACTGAACTGTGTGGCTGACTTCACAGCTGCAGTGATTCACTTAACAACTGGGTTATGCGCACCAACTGCGGCGGTTTGCTTCACAGCTGTGGCCAGAAAGGCCGTAAAAACGGGGCCAAACTCACTTAACAGATGTCTCGCTTAACAACAGAAATTTGAGGCTCAATTGTGGTCGTACGTTGAGGACTAGCTGCAAAGGGGCCCTCAGACCTAACCAAAGAACTAGGTCCTTGAGGTCCCTTCGAAACACAACAACAGGATGGCGGCTGTCCAGATAGGATAGGGATAGGGATAGGAATAAGAAGAGAAGAGAAGAGAATTAAGGAGTGGAAGAATAGAATGGAATGGAATAACAATAGACAATAGGATAGGTCAGCTCAGGAATTCTGTATTAGAACTCGTTTTACCTGTAAATGACTTTTTTTTTAATTTTAATCAACAGGTAACGCGCACAACTGCTTTAAACTCGATTTTTTTTTAAAAAAAAGATTTTGGTAAGAGAGTTGTCAACGTCTTACCCGGATTCATTTCTCTCAGCTACTAACACAGCTTTTGATTTTAACTTCAACTTCGATAGTCCTCATCCCCAAATTTAAGAGGTTGCTAAAGGGGGGGGGGCGTGCGTAAGTACAGTAATGTGCCTGCCGTCCCTCTCACGTTTGTTTTCCCCCCCTCCCATTTTGATTGTTCGTAGTTGGTCATTTTCATTGATGAAGACATAAATAAAAAATAAAATTAAAATAGAACTCTGCCTAGGCAACCTTGGCCCTTTTCTGACTCGTGGACTTCAACTTAAATGCGGCGATTCACTGAACAGTTGTGGCGAGCAAAGCAAAATGGGGCGTAATTGACCCAAGAACTCTCTCTCTTAGCAACGTAAACGTGGGGCTCAGTTGTGGTCCTAAGCCGAGGACTTATCTGTAGTAGGGCCGGGAACGGCTTTAGAGCATGGCTGGCTTGGGGAATTCTGGGAGTCGGGAAGTCCACATCCTTGGCTTAACGGCTCCGAATCTGCAGCGCACGGGAACGCACAAGGATAGGAACCATCCCTTTTTCTTAGTTGCAGCTGGGGCTGCTCGACTTGAAATCCCCTCGGCCTCCGTCTCAGGCGCATGTCTGCTAAAAGCGCGCTTTGCTTACGCCAGCTCTTTTGCATTGTGTAATAAAACACACACACACACACACACACACACACACACACACACACACATTGGTGAGCAATTTCTTCTCCTGCCTCTGACTTGAATAGCAGTCGGCTCTGGAAGCTGATAACATCTTGGCTACCCAAGTCTTGCATTTGCCCTTGGTTCATTGTCTCCCATTTTGCTCTTAAGAAGCTTTAAAATTATCCATCTCGGCACAGAAATGGGGTCGATTCCCCCCCCTCTCTCGGCTCTCCCCCGCTTCCCTTTTTTTTTTTTTTAATCTGCCCCACGCAAGCATAACTCGTCTCTCCGTTCACTTCTTTCTCTTTCCCCCACCGTTCGTTCCTCGGATCCCTTTGACAAAACTGTTTGGGCACCGATCTCTGACGAAGCGGCTTTGCTTCCAGGACGAATGTCCCATTTCTAAGGGAAACGCTGTGACGGGTGGTTTTTCCCCCCCCCTGAAATGTGTTGTTTTCTTTTCTTTTCTGAAATGTGTGCCTTTGAATCCGCAATTCTTTGTGCCTCAGCATTTAGGCCTTTTTCTTCCTGTGTCACTGGGGAGGCTCCTACACTGGTCCCATCTTTGTCATCCGAGGGTCAGGAGCTCTTGTTCCTTGGACCACGGCTCGGGGTGTAACTAGGACACGAGAGAAACACTGATAAAACATCAACCTCCCTTGACTAGACCCCACAGCCCTCCTCCTACCCCCCTTCCTCTCCACAAAGCCCCCTCCCTTCTAGCACCCGTGAAGTTACCTAGTTTGGGTAAAGAAATCTCTGCAAGAAAACAGTCTCAGAGAGTACCAAGGACCCCACAGTCATTGTCCTCCTCCTCCTCCTCCTCCTCCTCCTCCTCTCCACAACCCCATTCCATTCTAGATGATGATGATACCTAGTTTGGTATTGGGATGTCTGCAAGAAAACAACCAAGCTCAGAGAGCACCAAGGACCCCACAGTCATTCTCCTCCTCCACATCCTCCTCCCCCTCTTTTTCTTCTTCTTCTTCAGCAATAGGCTGACTCTAAACTGCTTATAGGGACGCGGTGGCTCAGTGGGTTAGGACGCTGAGCTTGTCGATCAGAAGGTCGGCAGTTTGGCGGGTCAAATCCCGAGTGCCGCATAACAGAGTGAGCGCCTGCTACTCGTCCCAGCTTCTGCCAACCTAGCAGTTCGAAAGCACGTAAAAAATGCAAGTAGAAAAATAGGGACCACTACGGTGGGAAGGTAACAGCGTTCCGTGCACCTCTGGCGTCTAGTCATGCCGGCCACATGACCACGGAAACATCCTCGGACAAGCGCTGGCTCTTCGGCTTTGAAACGGAGATGAGCACCGGCCCGTAGAGTTGGAAACGACTAGCACGCGTGTGCGGGGGAACCTTTACCTTTACCTTTAAACTGCTTAGAGAAGGCTGTAAAGTACTGTGAAGCGGCATATAAGTGGTATCACTATTGCTAGTTCTCCACAGCTGCTGCCCTGTATTCTCCTACCAATTGTGATCCATCTCTTTCTTTCTTTCTTTCTTTCTTTCTTTCTTTCTTTCTTTCTTTCTTTCTTTCTTTCTTTCTTTCTTTCTTTCTTTCTTTCTTTCTTTCTTTCTCCTCCTCCTCCTCCTTCCTCTCCTTCTTTTTCTCCTCCTCCTCCTCCTCACAACCCCACTCCCTTCTAGCACTGATGATGTTACCTAGTTTGGGTCATGAACTGTCTGCAAGAAAACTATCAAGCTCAGAAAGCACCAAGGACCCCCCCCAGTTCATCCCCGAGCTATAAATTTTCCCTTCTATTGGTGTTAGAATTCCTGCTCTAACTTTACTCCAGGAAAGCCAAAGCACGGGGCCTGATGCAACGAGGGGGAATGAGCAAATGGGATGCACTATAAAAAGAAAACGCGCTCGGCGTCACCAAGACCGGATAGAAAGACCCGCACACGGATCAGAGAACCGACGGAAGTATACAATGCCATCCAGAGAGCAAAAGGGTGGAAAATGGAAACGGGCTGCTTACGGACTTTGCTTGTCAGAAGGTGGCAAAAGGGGATCAGGTGACCCCACCCGCCCACCGCGGACACTGCGACCGTCGCAAATACGAGTCAGTTGCCAAGCCTCCAAATTCTGATCACGGGGATGGCGCTGCAGCGGTTGTGTGGGGAAAAAACGGTCATAAGTCCCCCCCCTTTTTTTCCCACCCAGCGCCCTTGTAACTTCAAATTATCGCTAAACAAATGGTTGCAAGTTGAGGACCACCTGAATTACCGTTGCCTGAAATTCCCATTACAGTTAGAATAAAGAAAGGAATTGAAGAATGGATCTCCAAAGGGTAGACTTTGAATTCTTTGAATTCCGCCTTCCAGCCAGTTTTGAACAAAGGAAAGAAAGAACTATGCTAATACTCAGCCGTTTTTTTCTGTTCTTTTTTTAAAAAAGGGAAAAAAACAACCAGGGCTTGACAGAATAAATTTCACACATTGGTTGCGCCGTTCCCCCCCCCCCCCAAGAATTGCTTGCCTCTCCTCTTTGGTTAATCAGCTTGCTGGCTCTTGAGGAGGGATGCAGCGGTACTCCCCAAAATGGAAAAATTCTAGCTTCTTAACCCCATTGAATCCTCTCCTGGGCTGCCACGGTCTGCCTCTTCCCTGCCTCGCTAACCGCCTGATTTATGGGACCGAGGGTGGCTGTAGTAAAAAAAACCTGTCTGAGGAATGGCTTGCCTGCAGCCAACTTTTCTCTCGGTGGCTTACTTACTTACTCTTCTGTCCATCGGTGGGCAATGGCTCATTTGTCAACAGAAGAAGGCCGTTGAGCTTTAAGGGGGGGGGAGATGGATGATGACAGAAGACCTGCTCCTTCAAAAATGACTTGTAAATTTTTTTTGGTTCAAGCTGAAAAAGGTGATTCCCGCTTGGTATCCGTCAGATCCAGACTGTTTTGGACAGGAAAGCAGTGCGAAGAGCGGCGAGGATGGCAGAAAAGATTACTGCAAGTTCACGTCCTTCTAGCCAGGACGTCGCATATAAGCGCTCCTTAAACAGGGTCCGCGGTGTTGTCTTAGGATGCCACACATCCTCTCCATGGCCTTTTTTTTTGTTGTTTCGTTACCTTCTGGGATGAGGCTTCACGCTAGCCGAAGTAGAACAACCATCCATTGCTTCTTGTCCTGCTTTCAGGGGCTTTGGAGAAGAGCTTGACCCCCTCTTCTTTGCGGCACTCCCTCAAATCTTGGAAGTGTGCTATTGTGTCACTCCTGGTCCTTCTCTTCCTTAGACTACTTGACATACCCAATTCCAGCAACCATGCTTTGTATGTTTTAGCCTCCAGTCCCCTAATCATCTTTGTTGCTCTTCTCTGCACTCTTTCTAAAGTCTCAACATCTTTTTTACATCGTGGTGACCAAAACTGGATGCGGGATTCCACATGTGGTCTTACCAAGGCCTTGTAAAGTGGTATTAACACTTCACGTGATCTTGATTCTGTCCCTCTGTTAATGCAGCCTAGCACTGTGTTGGCTTTTTTGGCAGCTGCAGCACACGGCTGGCTCCTATTTAAGTGATTTGTCCACTAGGACAGGACTTTTCAACCTTTTCGCCCATTGTACCACTTTTAGGATATGGCAGCATCCGAGGACCACCAGTCACCTAGCAAGGTGTCAAAAACATGATGACCCAAAAAAAAAAAGGGAAAAAAGTGATGAAGTACAGGTGGTCTTCAACATACAGCAGTTTGCTTAGTGACTGTTCGAAGTTACAATGGCACTGAAGAAAGGGCCCCCCAAGCCACAGCCAAGCAAGACACCTGCCCACCCGCTTGGCGGCGCTCTTCCTCCTGTCCGAGGTTTTCATTGTTGTGAGCATTTCTGTTGAGGATTGGCACCAGGGGGGCGGTGGGGCGTGTTTGGTTTTTATCCCCCCCCCCCCGTCTGCTGGGTGGTTGCAGCAGGTTTTGGTCACTTCACACGACCCTTGGACACTGTGACCGTCATAAATGTGAATCAGTTGCCAAACATCTGAATGTAAATCACAAGACCTTGGAGATGCTGCAACATTCCAGCTGATCGGCGCTTCTTCTGGGCTCAGAAGCGCCGGGATCTGTGCTGAGGTCCAGCTGGATCCTGGTGCTGATCCTGGCGCTTCCGCTGAGCCCTGACAGCCCTGCAGCTCCAGCTGTCTCTCGCTCAGGCTTGTGCGGTGCTGCCACCGGTTCAGCTCATTCCCCTCCCCTGCTACCACTTTTCTAGGATGGTCGCGTACCACCTGCTAGGTGCCAATGTACCACAGGTGGTACCCGTACCACTGGTTGAAAAGCCCTGCACTAGGACTTTGAGATCCCTCTCACAGTTACTACTATTGAGCCAGGTACCACCTATACTATACCTGTGCATTTGGTTTTTCTTACCTAAATGTAGAACCTTACTTTTTTCACCATTGAATTTCATTTTGTTAGATAGCACCCAGTGTTTGAGTCTGTCCAGATCCTCCTGTATCTTAAGCCTGTCTTCTGGAGTGTTGGCTATTCCTGCCAGCCTGGTGTCATCTGCAAATTTGATGAGTTCTCCGTCTATCCCCTCGTCCAAATGGTTGACGTGGATGGACCTGTGGGATCCTTGGTGCTCTCTCTGAACTTGGTGACCTACGACCATTTTTTCCCCACACTTAACAACTATTGCAGCCTCCCCGTGGTCATGTGATCAAGATTTGCTCACTTGGAAGTTGGCCCCTATTTCTGATGGCTTTTGCGACCTTCTGACAAAGTCAATGGGGGAAGCCAGAGTAACTTAAACAACCATGTTCCTAACAACTGCATTGATTCACTTAACTAATGTGGAAAGAAAAGTTGTAAAATGGGGCAGAACTCACTTAACCGCTGTCACGCTGGGCTCGAAATGTTGGGCTCCATTGCAGTTGTAAGTCATGGGCCACCAATAATAATAATAATAATAATAATAATAATAATAATAATAATAATAATAATAATAATAATAATAGAATGACTATGTAAATCAAAGTACAGAAAAATTGCTGCAGGCTGTGAAAACAGAGAGCATTATCAAAATAACAAAGGCAGAATATAAGGAAAAACGGCTGGATGACAGATTAAATAGATGGAAAAGCAAAGCTTTGCATGGACAGTGTTTGAAAAACATTGAAGGAAAATGTGATAACAACTTGACATGGGTCATGGCTTAAGATGGGAACCATCAAGAAAGAAACAGAAGGCTTAATACTGGCTGCTCAAGGACAAGCACTACAAACTAATGCCATGAAAGCGAAGATACAAAAATCTACTGACAATCCAAATTGTCGACGTTGCAACGACAAAGTTGAAACTGTTTCACATTTAATATGTGAGTGTAGCAAAATCGCGCAAACTGATTACAAAGCGAGACATGACCGAGCTGCTAAACTAATCCACTGGGCATTGTGTAAAAAATACGACTTTCCTGTGTCCGAAAAGTCGTGGAAACATAGGGTGGAAAAAGTTGTCACGAATGAGAGGTGAAGATTTTGTGGGACTTCCGAATACAGACAGATCGCCATTTGGAACACAACACGCCAGATATCGCAGTCGTAGAGAACCGAAGCGTAGAGCTGATTGATATCGCTGTACCAGGAGATACCAGAGTCAAAGAAAAAGAACTGGAAAAAATTACAAAATACCGCAACCTGGCCATCAGAACTGCGCAATTATGGATGAAACGTGTAACAGGGATACCCATTGTCATCAGGGCACAAACTTTGTCCAAAAACTTTGCAAAATACATGAAGAAGTTGCAGTTTCCTGCAATAACTCCAGCAAAGTTACAAAAAACTGCACTACTTGGAACATCTTATATTTTAAGGAGATACCTGGTTGATACCTAGGATGCTGGCAGCAACCTGTGTCAACCATTAGTGTCAGTCAATTTGAGTGTTCAGTTGACTGAGTTTCATGTTTAATGAATAAAAGTAATATAATAATAATAATAGTAATAGTTGACTGAGTTTCATGTTTTATGAATAAAAGTAATATAATAATAATAATAGTAATAGTAATAGTTGACTGAGTTTCATCTTTTATGAATAAAAGTTTTATAGTAATAGTAATAAAGTTGGAAGGGACCCTGGAGGTCATCTAGTCCAACCCCCTGCTCAGGCAGGAAACCCTGTACCATTTCAGAGAAATGGCTGTCCAGTCTCTTCTTAAAAACTTCCAGTCTTGGAGCATTCACAGCTTCTGGAGGCAGGTTGTTCCACTGGTTAATTTTTCTCACTGTCAGGAAGTTTCTCCTTAGTTCCAGGTTGCTTCTCTCCTTGGTGAGTTTCCATCCATTGCTTCTTCTCCTGCGTTCAGCTGCTTTGGAGAATAGCTTGACTCCCTCTTCTTTGGGGCAGCCCCTGAGATACTGGAACACGGCTATCTTGTCACCCCTCATCCTACCTGTAATATAGTCAGTTTGATTTCTGTGTGCTCCATAAAAATGCCTCAGCAGTACAGACGTCATTCTATTGGCAGAAACTGGCAAGTCATTTTTCTGCTTCATTTCCCTATCTTAGGCCAAATAATCTAATTATATTCCCATTATTCTCAACTTTTGCAGTCTGGTCTCCCTCTGCAAACAGCTGATCTCGGCTGGCACGTTCTCCGTCAGATCAAACTTGATCATAAAAATTGTCTACTTTCCCTCTGCATCAGTGCTTGCAGCGTAAACCTGGCTAGCAATTATATTGAAAGCTTTTCCACGAAATCTAATGTGCATTGTGTAGCAATTGACTACACTGCACCCCAAAAACGTCTCTGCTAGGGCCTTTCAGGGTGCTGAGCCTTAAAGTTACAAGGGCAACCATGTTAAGCTGCTCAGGTTTCACAAGAAAGCCACACACTTCCCTTTTTTATCCCACATTTGGATAATCACCCTGAGTCCTTCGGGAAAGGGCGGTATAGAAATCCAATTAAATAAATAAATAAATAAATAAATAATTGTACATCCACTTTTGGTCATCACAATACAAAAAAGTTGTCGAGGCTCTAGAAAGAGCGCAGAGAAGAGCAACAAAGATGATCAGGGGACTGGAGGTGAAAACATATGAAGAACGGTTGCTGGAATTGGGTCTGTCTAGTTTAGTGAAGAGAAGGACGAGGGTGGACATCATAGCAACTCTTCCAATATCTCAGGGGCTGCCCCAAAGAAGAGGGAGTCAAGCTGTTCCCCAAAGCGCCCCAAGGCAGGACAAGAAGCAAATAATTGGGGATAGAGAGCGATACTTCTACAGGAAATTAACCAGTGGAACAACCTGCCTCCAGAAGATTGTTGTTGTTAGTTGCGAAGTTGTGTCCGGCCCATCACGACCCCATGAACAACGTTCCTCCAGGCCTTCCTGTCCTCTACCGTCTTCTGGAGTCCATTTAGGCTCCCGCCTCCTGCTTCAGTGACTTCATCCAATATAAGATTTGGATCTTATATTTGTCACATAAGATTGAAGACCCTTGAAGACTTCCCTTGAAGACCACTCGGAAGCTCCAACTGGTACAGAATGCGGCCGCGAGAGTTGTCTTGGGAGTTTCCCGGTACTCCCATGTTACACCTTTGCTCCGCGAGCTGCATTGGTTACCAGTTGTCTTCCGGGTGAGGTTCAAGGTCTTAGTGATGGTTTTTAAGTCCTTACATGGCATGGGTCCGGAATACCTCGGGGACCACCTGCTGCCGGCGTCAACTCCCCTCCGCCCCGTGCGTTCCCACAGAGAGGGCCTCCTCAGGGTGCCTCCAGTCAGAGAATGTCGGCTGGTGGCCCCCAGGGGGAGGGCCTTCTCTGTGGGCGCTCCGGCTTTGTGGAACCAGCTGCCGGTTGAGCTCCGGATGGCACCGGATCTCTGCTCCTTCCGGCGCGGGTTAAAGACCCATTTATTTGAACAAGCTGGCCTGGCCTGATGGGGAATCACTTAGGGTTTTAATATTTATATATATATATTATTGTTTTTATTCTGGGCAATAATTTAATTCTTTTTTAACTTTTGTACTTTTGTAGTTTTAAGATATGCCCTGTTCACCGCCCTGAGTCCTTCGGGAGAAGGGCGGTATAAAAATTTAATTAAATAAATAAATAAATAAATTGTATGACAACGTAAGAGGCTGCAAAAATGTCCAGTGTTTGCAGCGTTGACACAAGGACTACCTGTAGCTTACTCCTGTAATTTAAAAAAAAAATAATACATTTTCCAAGCTGCTTTCTCTCTTTCGCTTCACTGATTGCAAACAGCTCGGTATCACGGTGGTAATTGCTACCCGGTGTTGCAAGGTACCTTTTGCTTTCCTCCTTGGGGTCTGTGAGCTTTGAAACCAGCCCTTTCCGACAATAAGGCGTCAGGTCTTCGGACTGCTGCTGGGCCTGGTGGTTGTCTGGCCAGCGATGCTGTGTTAATAAAAAAATAAATTAAAAAAATCCACTTTGACAACTTTGTAGACAGGATGCCGATAGTTTTTCCTTGGGGAAATTCAAGGCATCAGTGCTGATGTGGCTTAACTTCCTTTTAGGGTTAAAAAAAAAATGCCTGGGTTGCTACCGTTGGTCATCAGCACAATTTAAAGCCCTTGAGATTAATTAGCACAGAATTAAGAATAATGCAGGTTGCAGATTCTTTCTCCTCCCCCCCCCTCCTCCCCCCAAGTACGGGTGGTCCTCGACTTCCAACAACTGAGCCTAGATTTTGATGTCGCCAAGCGAGACAGCTGTTAAGTGAACCTTGCCCCGTCTTACGATCTTTCTTGCCACGGTTGCTAAGTGAATCGCTGCGGATGTGAAGTTGGTCCCAGGGTTGTTGAAAGGAATCCTGCTTCTCCCGCCAACTTTGCTTGTCAGAAGGTCACAAACGGTGATTCCCATGACCCTGCGAACCGTCATAAGGACTAGTCAGTTTCCGAGTGAATTTTGATCGCATGACCGTGGGGGGGGGGGACGCAGTGACCATTGTAAATATGAAGCCAAGTGTCTGAATTTTGATCACGTGATGCGACCGGTCGCAAGTGTGAAAAGTGGTCCTGAGTCACTTTTTTCAGCGCTGTTCTAACTTCAACAGTCACTAAATGAATGGTTGTAAGTAGAGGATTTAATAATAATATAATAATAAAGTAGGAAGGGACCTTGGAGGTCAGGCAGGAAACCCTACACCATTTCAGACGAATGGCTGTCCAGTCTCTTCTTAAAAACTTCCAGTGTTGGAGCATTCAGAACTTCTGGAGGCAGGTTGTTCCACTGATTAATTGTTCTCACTGTCAGGAAGTTTCTCCTTAGCTCTAGGTTGCTTCTCTCTTTGGTTAGTGTCCATCCGTTGCTTCTTGTCCTGCCTTTGGCCGCTTTGGAGGATAGGTTAGAATAGAATAGAATAGAATAGAATAGAATAGAATAGAATAGAATAGAATAGAATAGAATAGAATAGAATAGAATAGAATAGAATAGAATAGAATAGAATAGAATTCTTTATTGAGAATAGAATAGAATGGAGTGGAGTGGAATGGAGTGGAATAGAATAGAATAGAATAGAATAGAATAGAATAGAATAGAATAGAATAGAATAGAATAGAATAGAATAGAATAGAATAGAATAGCTATTGGAATACAGAATAGAATAGAATAGAATAGAATAGAATAGAATAGAATAGAATAGAATAGAATAGAATAACAGAGTTGGAAGGGACCTTGGAGGTCTTCTAGTCCAACCCCCTTCTCAGGCAGGAAACCCTGTACCATTTCAGACAAATGGCTACCCCGTCTTTTCTTAAAAACTTCCAGTGTTGGAGCATTCGCCACCTCTGGAGGCAAGGAGTTCCACTGGTTAATTTCCTGTATAATTATCACTCTCTTTCCCCAATTATTTTACACAGAATTACTAGTGCAGATTGAAGATTGCTTGGACACACACGCACACACACACACACACACACACACACACACACACCGCTGTCCTCTGGGGGCTTTATTCCTGGTATAAATGCATTTGATGGCATCTAACCTTTTAAGTCAGTCGATATCTCTATCCGAGAGAAGCGTCCCAATTTTCCCGAGACCGTATCTCTCCAGCAGGATTACGAATGGCAAGGCCAGCTATGCTGCCCATGGTCAACCTTGTTCATCTGTCAGAAGGCTTGTCAATCTTCCGTGACAGGTCACTGGGTGGAGGGAGTCTTCAGCTGTAGAGCATTTTCCGGCGCTCCGCACGAAATCTTTCCTTGCTAGCCCAGGCAACAATTGTACTCGTAGGGTTAATCGTCTGTGCTGCCGTACCTTAGTGAGGTTGCCCTACCCAAGTCGCCTCTAGGTAGTCCTTGACTTACAGCCATAGTCGAGTCCAAAATTTATGTTGCCCAGCGAGACACTCACCCCGTTTTGTGATATATATATATATTTTGTGTGTGTGCCAGAGTTCTTAAGCAAATCACCGCAGTTGTTAAATTAGTATCATGATTATTAAGTGCATCTGGCTTCCCCATTGACTTTGCTTGTCAGAAGGCCTCAAAGGGGGATCACATTGACCCTGCAACCGTCATAAGTACTAGTCAGTTTCCGAGCGTCTGAATTTTGATCGCGTGACCCCGGGGGGATGCTGCAGTGTGAAAGTAAAGTGTGAAAAAAAGGGTCACGTCCCTTTTTTCACTGCTGTTGTAACTTCGAACGGTCACCGAGCGGCCCCAAGGTGCTTTTTCAAAAGGCAGCTGGGCTTGAGTCAGAACTGAAGAAGCGTCTTGGATGAGAGGCGAAATGTCTTCAAGGAAAAACAAAGAAAAAAGTCCTGTTGCCTTTTCCAAAAGCACCTTGGGGGGGGGGGGAAGTGTGACCTCGTGGCTTGAGAATCTCCATAGCCAGTCACTTAACGAATGGCTGTAAGTCGAGGACTGCCTGTATTTGCTCCGTTGGCATTGGGGCATCGCACTCTGCACTTTCAGATGTGACCAAGGCCGGTGAACCGTTATCTTTCCACCTCCCCGTAAGTAATTTTTGCTAATAAATAGCTAGTTCTTCTACCAGGCTTCTAAAAAGGTTTCTCCGGTGACCGAAGATCTGGGGGAGAAATCACTCAATATAGATTTATTAAGTGCTCTTGGAAGCAGACAGTTGTTTTATTTAATGCATCTGTTGAAGCTAAGCTGTCAGATTAAGGAGAGGACAAGATATTTCTGTGTCCCCAAATGCACGGCTCTCACCGAAGGACCGTGACAGACAAATGTTGCCTTCAGTTCCCAATTGGCATTGGAAATGAAAGCTAGGATTTTTCTAAAACGGATTTATTAGCAGGCTCGGAAATCATTCTGGCGGGGAGCGATTGGTTCCTCAGAATTTGTGTTATTTCTCCCCCCCCCCCCCGGGGATGCTGGCCTTTTGGTATTCCGGTATCGTTTGAATTTTCACACCGCCCAATGTCCAGACGGAGTCGGGCAGCCTATAAATTTAATAAATAAATGAATAAATTCAAGCAAAGAGTTTGTCCACGGGGGGAGAAGGCAAACGACAAGGCAAACTAGCTCCCCCACTTGGTTGTGAACCTTTTTCTAACGGTAGAGAAAGATTGCGTGATCCAACGGGGAGTGTTAAATCGTACGGAAAGGAGTAGTTTTTCCACTGGTGGAATCCCCTGAAATCCCGCTTGCCGCCTCTTAAAACTTGGTTGTTTCATTCTGAAAGGTGGCTTCTTTGTGTCTCTGGATTTTAGGATTTGTTGTCGGCAAAAATGCCACTTAATATGTGCGCCCACATTTGTCGAAGGGAGCAGTGGTTCTCATCCTGTTCTTCACCACGGACCCCCTTTAAAGTACTTTTTGTGGCCACGGACCCCCCCCCCAGACTTAAGATTTAAATCATAACACTTTTTTTCAAGCAGCGGAAACCCCCCCACACACACACACACACAAACACACGACAACAGTTTGAGAACCACTGTAATAGAGCAACTCTATTTGCAGTTGCTCACCGTCCTTCCCTTCCCTCTCCCAAGAATTGCTGCTGGCTGGAGGTTGAATCAGATCCAATAGCTGTTTTTGCGTTGACTGTTGAAATCCTGAAGGACCGTTGTGTAGAAGACAAGAGTTGTGCGCCTCTTCATTGGAACGGCTTATCTCCACAAGTCAGGAGTGCTCCATCGCTCGAAGTTTTTAAGAAGAGACTGGACAGCCATTTGTCTGAAATGGCGTAGGACCGAGGTGGCGAACCTATGGCATGTGTGCCACTGGGGGCACGCGGAGCCCTCTTTGTGGGCACCCGTGGCGTCGCCCCAGTCCTAGGCCTTCATCTGGGTTTTATAAAACCTTTTCGCTTTAGGCCTCCACTGCCATGTGCAAGCAAAAAAAAAAGGTTCAGTCAACTTCAACTTCACGCGGGGAAAAAAAAGATCTCGCAAAGTTGGAGTTGATTAATTGAACTTTTTAGTCCCACCCAGTCTGCCGTTACCACCGCAGCCACGCCCACCCAATGGGCCACGCCCACCCGGCACCCGACGATACGTAAGTGGGATTTGGGTTGCAGTTTGGGCACTCGGTCTCTAAAAAGTTGGCCATCACTGGCGTAGAGTCTCCCACTTGAGCAGGGGGTTGGACTAGAGGACCTCCAAGGTCCCTTCCCACTCTTAGTCTGCTTCAAATGGCAACCGTGTGACTAATATCACATATCAAAGTAGCAACTGTGGAGTCCTTGATGCTCTCTGAGCTTGGCTTGCAGACATTTCATGACCCGATTAGCTCACATTATCATTTCCGTACCATTCATTTACACCAGATTGTCCTTTTTTTATCATTCAGTCTAATATTGCTATTTAATCATTCAGGTTGTCATCCAACAAATGGCACTCCTGATATCTAAGCGTGCACAGTACTTGGTCAAAGTTGGAAGTGTGGTTTTGCTTCTGCGGCAATCGTTGCTTCTCAGCTTGCCCAAAAACTTGGGGTGGGGGGGGAGGGAAAAGATTAGAATGCAGTTTTCGAAGATGTAAGAGCAAAGACCATGAGACCCAAGGACAGTTTGCAGGTGTCTGGCCAAACCCAGAAGCCTTTTCTCATAACAACGTTTTTCCGTTTAATTGGACAACGTGACCTGACCCAAAGGGAGGGGAGCTTTGCTTTTACTACATGGGGCTTGGATGGGGGTTTAGCCAGAGCTGGTTTTACTTTCATATGTGCCGAAATGATGTCCTCAATAAAGTTTTCCCTGAAGAGATCGGAAAATCTCAAAGGGGTTTGCTTGGCTGGGTTCGTCGGCTGGAACCTTGACACGCCTGAAGGCAGGACAAGAAGCGACGGATGGAAACCAATTCAAGGAGAGAAGCAACCTGGAATCGAGGAGAAACGTCATGTCAGCGAGGACAATTAACCGGCGGAACGACCTGCCTCCAGAAGCTGTGGGTGCTCCAACACTGGAGGTTTTTTAAAGAAGAGACTGGACAGCCCTTTGTTGGAAGTATAGGGTATAGGGTCTCCTGCTTGAGCAGGGGGTTGGACTAGAAGACCTCCAGGGTCCCTTCCAACACCGTTATTCTTCTTTTCTCACCCTCACCCTTCAGTACCAGCGCTTGGCACACAAAGAGCAAGCGAAGGAGGTCTTTGGGGGCCACGTGTCCTGCAGCCACAGGTGGAGGGGAGCCCGGCCTAATTGCTTTGTTTGTGAAGCCGTCTGTTGTTTCCAGTGGAGTTCCTAATGAACTGGCAGGTTGTTGAGGCATACCACAGTGGTGGGTAATTATACCAGAAGCGCCGTGGACAAGGCTCATTTTCCTCCACGCAAGGCGTTAGCGACCCGCTGGCAAACACTGTACTTCTCTAGCCACTGTGGATCTGGGCTGTTATAAATCGTACTTCAACACACACACACACACACACACACACACACCCCACACACACCTGTAAATCCTCCCCCAGCTTTGGTCCTCACCTAACACAGATAGGCAACCCGAAAGTTGCACGTCGTGCATAAAACGGCCATCTGCCCTGGCGCATTGGAGGGGGAGAAATGGAGCGCCTGTTGGAAGGGGCCGTACGGGCCCAAGTCTGAATCTGGCGAGGGAACGTTAGGTCTGAATTGTGTCGGTTCTTGATTGTTTTTGCGGCTTTTCATTTTGTGAGGTCCTCGGAGCACCCTGAGCTTGGTTGTTTTCTTGCAGACGTTTCATGACCCAACTAGGTAACGTCATCAGTGCTAGAAGGGAATGTGGGGTTTGTGGAGAGGAGGAGGAGGAGAACAATGACTGTGGGGTCCTTGGGGCTCTCTGAGCTGGGTGGTTTTCTTGCAGACGTTTCAGGACCCAACTAGGTAACATCATCAGTGCTAGAAGGGAGTGGGGTTTGTGGAGAGGAGGAGGAGGAGGAGGAGGAGGAGGAGAATGACTGTGGGGTCCCTGGTGCTCTCTGAGCTTGGTTGTTTTCCTGCAGACGTTTCAGGACCCAACTAGGTAACATCATCAGTGCTAGAAGGGAGTCAGTGGGGTTTGTGGAGAGGAGGAGGAGGAAGTAGTTCTTGGTGCTTTCTGAGCTTGGTTGTTTTCTTGCAGAAAATTTCACTACTCAACTAGGTAACCACATCCGTGCTAGAAGGGAGTGGGCGACTGCTCTCTCTTTACACACTAGTGGCCTGCCTTGCCAGTGTTGGTAGTTCCTTGAGGTGGGGTATTATTCTCTTACAGTCTCGTAGAACAGAGTTGGAAGGGGCCTTGGAGGTCTTCTAGCCTGACCCCCCTGCTTATTGATTGCTTGACGGTTGACCTAGTATTCATCTTGGCGTTAATCTCTGCTTATTCCTTCCTTTCATTTCTTTCTTCTGCCTCATTTGGCGAATACAGATGTCCCCATGTGGCAGTGGCCTGGCCGGGGGGGGAGTCACTGGGGTTAATATGTAGTCCTCGACTTACGAACGCAACTGAGCCCCAAATTTCTGTTGCTCAGCAAGGCGTTGGTTAGGTGAGTTTTGCTCCATTTTGTGACCTTTTTATTTTTTTTATTTTGCCACGTTCGTTAAGGGAATCGCGGCAGTTAAGTTAGCCGCACGGTTGTTGAGTGACTTCCCCCCGTTGACTTGGCTTGTCCGAAGATCACAAAAAGGGGAGTCACGTGACTCTTGAGACCCTTGCGAGCGTCATAAACGTGAGCCGGTGGCCAAATCCTTTGAATTTTTTGATCACGTGACCGTAGGGACGCCGCAGGGGTCGTAAGCGTGAAAAACAGTTGTGTCCCTTCCTTTGGTGCCACTCTTAACTTTGAATGGTCAGCAAACGGAAAGATGTAAATCGACTGCCTCTCCATCCTTCTTTTATCTTGCCATCGTCATCCTCCGAGGGCAAAGAATATCAAGCTTTTCTCTGATCTGCTTATTGGGGCGGTTTGGGGGGGGAAGGGAAGCTATTTGAAGAAGCAGCTTAGCTTAAATCTGGGACGGATCGCTAGATGCTGCCGCGTCTTTTCCGAAGCCAATTTGCGCGCTTACTGTCAGAATACGCCACGGCTAGAATGGGAGCGTTCAACTAGGTGGAGATTTTTATTTTATTTTTTTACTTTACACACTTGAGCTTGTTAATGAACCCAGTTCGAGGCAAGTGGTACAATTACTGTTTGTTTCACATTCATTGGCAAGTGCGAATGGCATCCCGCTGGGCAATCTTTCCCTGGTTTCCGCTTTCCGGACCCAACCGATCCGAGCCATAAAAACCGGGGAGGGGAGGAGAAATGAATAATAATAATTATCCTTTCATAAATCAGGAACAGAAAACACAGTGAGCTTTTGAAAGCCATCTTTTCAATTTGAGCTGCTGTTTCTATACGGCGGTAAACGGGATTTTAAGTTACCCTTCTTCCCTTTGCTGAACAAATAAAGGTACAAATATGGGCTTATCGGGGGCGGGGGGGAAGCGTATTTCATCTTCCATGCAAGAAATAGCGAACTGCGTTTGGCTTTACATTTTTATCTTATTTTATGACTTTTTTTAAAAAAAAAAGAGAGCCTTAATTTATCTGATTACACAGCATGATTATTAGCGGGCATAAAAGTTAATTTAATGCATTCAGGGGACACAATAAAATGTTGATGGGTACTGCAGTTCTAGGCTGCGTTAACAGAGGGGGAGAATCAAGATCACGCGAAGGGTTAATACCGCTTTACAAGGCCTTGGCAAGGCCACACTTGGAATACGGCATCCAGTTTTGGTCACCATGATGTAAAAAAGAAGCTGAGACTCTGGAAAGAGTGCAGAGAAGAGCATCAAAGATGATTGGGGGACTGGAGGCTAAAACATATAGGGAATGGTTGCTGGAATTGGGTGTGTGTAGTTTAATGAAGAGAAGGACGAGGGGGGACATGATAGCAGTGTTCCAATATCTCAGGGGCTGCCCCAAAGAAGACGGAGTCAAGCTATTCTCCAAGGCACCTGAAGGCAGGACAAGAAGCAGCGGATGGAAATTTACATTATATGTTATATGTTGAGTTGGTAGTTCCTTGGTTAAGCTCAAATAGTAGTAAAGCACACCCCAGTTAAGGAACTACCGACAGACAAACAGTCAAACAGCAAACAACAGCCTTAAACAAGCAAGTAGCAAGAACACTCCCAACACTGACAGGGCAAGCCACTTGTATATTAACCGTAAGAAGCCATCTGCGTGCTGTCTGGAGTGTTTGACGCCCATATATGGACCATATAGAAAGAGCTCAGAGAGCACCAAGGATCCCAGGGTTGACCTCTTCCTCCTCCTCTCCCCCGCCTCCTCCTCCTCCACTCTGCAACTCACCCTCCCTTCTGGCACTGATGATGTTAGCTAGTTGGGTAATGAAATATCTTCAAGAAAACCCAGCAAGCTCAGAGAGCACCAAGGTCCCCACGGTTGTCTTCCTCTTCCTCCCCTTCTCTCTTCCTCCACTCCACAAACCCCACTCCCTTCTAGCACTGATGATGTTGTTGTTGTTAGCTGCGAAGTCATGTCCGACCCATCGCGACCCTATGGACAACATTCCTCCAGGCCTTCCTGTCCTCTACCATCTTCTGGAGTCCATTTAAGCTCACGCCTACTGCTTCAGTGACTCCATCCAGCCACCTCGTTCTCTGTCGTCCCCTTCTTCTCTTGCCCTCAACCTTTCCCAGCATGAGGCTCTTCTCCAGTGAGTCCTTCCTTCTCATTAGGTGGCCAAAGGATTTGAGTTTCAGCTTCAGGATCTGGCCTTCTAAAGAGCAGTCAGGGTTGATCTCCTCTAGGACTGACCGGTTTGATCGCCTTGCAGTTCAATGGACTCGCAGGACAAGGCAAGCTACTAGGGAGAGCATGGCTGGCTGGGGAATTCTGGGAGTTGTAGTCCACACAGCTGCAAATGGTCAGGACTGAGAAACACCAATCAAACAAGACTGACAGAGAAGAGATATTTGTTTTGCTTCATAAAACTCCTCTGTGACTTAGTTAAAAGTAAACTCGTCACTAGATTTAAGTTTAAATATGTTTATTTAAATATATTTAAGTTTAACTATATTTATAGTTAAGTGAATCTGCTTTCCCCATTGATTTTATTATTTATTATTATTTTATTATTTATTAGTTGAATTTATATACCGCCCTATTCCCGAAGGACTCAGGGCGGTTCACAGGCGATTTTGCTAGTGAGAAGGTTGCACAAGGAGATCACATGACTTTGGGACATATACATACATATATAGGTAAAGGTAAAGGTTCCCCCGCACATGCGTGCTAATCGTTTCCGACTCTAGGGGCCGGTGCTCATCTCTGTTTCAAAGCCGAAGAGCCAGCGCTTGTCCGAGGACGTCTCTGTGGTCATGTGGCCGGCATGACTAGACGCCAAAGGCGCACGGAACGCTGTTACCTTCCCACCGTAGTGGTCCCTATTTTTCTACTTGCATTTTTACGTGCTTTCGAACTGCTAGGTTGGCAGAAGCTGGGACGAGTAACAGGCGCTCACTCTGCTACGCGGCACTCGGGATTTGACCTGCCAAACTGCCGACCATCTGATCGACAAGCTCAGTGTCCTGACCCACTGAGCCACCGCGTCCCTTACATACATATATTTATTTATTTTTATTTTTATTTTATTTCCATTTATATCCCACCCTTCTCCGAAGACTCAGGGCGGCTTACAAGCTTAGCAGCATATATGTATGTATAAACATATCTGTATGTATATATATATATATATATGTATGTGTATATATATATATATATATACACACACATACATGTTTATATATACATATATGTATATACATACATACATAATATATGTATAGTTGTTAGTTGCGAACCCCATGGACAACGTTCCTCCAGGCCTTCCTGTCCTCTACCATCTTCTGGAGTCCATTTAAGCTCACGCCTACTGCTTCAGTGACTCCATCCAGCCACCTCGTTCTCCGTCGTCCCCTTCTTCTCTTGCCCTCCACCTTTCCCAGCATTAGGCTCTTCTCCAGTGAGTCCTTCCTTCTCATTAGGTGGCCAAAGGATTTGTGTTTCTAGCACTGATGCTGTTACCTAATTGGGTAATGAAATGTCTGCAAGAAAACAACCATGCTCAGAGAGCACCCAGGACCGCACAGTTCCTCCCCAAGCTACCAATATCCTTTCCCAAGTATGTAAGGGTCTGTAAGCATCCCAGTTTCCTAATTGCCCAAAGGTCAGACGACAGCTTGCTGGTCTCTGTGGTTGATTTCCCATTTGAAGCTCGGCAGTTTCCTTGAGCAATACAGGACAGAGTTGTCGTGTTTTAACTCAACATTATTGGTGCTGCTGTTTATCCCAGTCTGCTACACAGGAAAGGAAAAAGGGGGAAGGAGAACGAGGTTTGCAGGAGAGTACAATGTGCCCTAAATCATTAAGATAAATGTTAATAAAGGGCATCCTTGTTCTTTCTTTGGAAGATGTTGGTCAGCCATCCTCAAGAGTGCCGGAAGCTGTCTCCTTTCGTCCCCAAGCTTCCTCAGATCAGATACAAGTTAAAAACCTCTTCACCAGCCACCAAGAAGTCCCTACTCCTGATGTTCAGAAACAGGAGAAGAAAGGCAATCAGAATAACAGAATGACAGAATTAAAAGGGACCTTAGAGATCTTCTAGCCCAGCCCTCTGCTCTGGCAGGAAACCCTACACCATTTCAGACAAATGCTTGTCCAGTCTCTTCTTAAAAACTTGAAGCATTCATAACTTCTGGAGGCAAGTTGTTCTACCGAGTAATTGTTCTCACTGTTAGGATATCTCTCCTTAGTTCCAGGTTGCTTCTCTCCTTGATTAGTTTCCATCCGTTGCTTCCTTGTCCTGCCTTCAGCTGCTTTGGAGAACAGCTTGACTCCCTCTTCTTTGGGGCAGCCCCTGAGATACTGGAAGGCTGCTGTCCTGTCACCCCTCGTCCTTCTCTTCATGGGGCTGCCCTTGAGGACCACCCGGAGGCTCCATCTGGTACAGAATGCAGCCGCGAGAGTTGTGTTGGGAGTCTCCCGATACTCCCATGTTACACCTCTGCTCCGTGAGCTGCATTGGTTACCAGTTGTCTTCTGGGTGAGATTCAAGGTACTAGTAAAGCCCTCCATGGCATGGGTCCGGAGTACCTTAGGGAACACCTGCTGCCGGCATCAACTTCCCTCCGCCCTGTGCGTTCCCACAGAGAGGGCCTCCTCAGGGTGCCACCGGTCAGAGAATGTCGATTGGTGGCCCCCAGGGGGAGATCCTTCTCTGTGGGCGCCCCGGAGTTATGGAATCAGTTACCGGTTTAGCTCCGGATGGCGCCCGATCTTCGCTCCTTTCGCCGCGATCTAAAAACACTTGTTCGAACAAGCCGGCCTGGCCTGATGGGGGATTGGTGGGGTTTTTCTTTTTTACTGTCATTTTATTGGGGTTTTAATATGTATTGATTGTTTTAGTGGGCATGTATTTAATCCTTTTTTAATTTTTGTAATTCCGTATTTTTATTCTTGCCCTGTTCACCGCCCTGAGTCCTTCGGGAGAAGGGCGGTATAGAAATATTATTAAATTAAATTAAATTAAATTAAAATTAAACTAGACATACCCAATTCCAGCAACTGTTCTTTATATGTCTTAGCTTCCAGTCCCCTGATCCTCTTTGTTGCTCTTCTCTGCACTCTTTCCAGAGTCTCAACATCTTTTTTTACATCGTGGCGACCAAAACTGGATGCCGTATTCCAAGTGTGGCCATACCAAGGCTTTGTAAAGTGGTATTAACACTTCACGTGATCTTGATTCTCTCCCTCTGTTAACGCAGCCTAGAACTGCAGTACCCATCAACATTTTATTATGTCCCCTGAATGCATTAAATTAACTTTTATGTCTGCTAATAATCATGCCGTGTAATCAGATAAATTAAGGCTCTCTTGTATTAACACCTCACGCGATCTTGATTCTATCCCTCTGTTAATGCAGCCTAGCACTGTGTTGGCTTTTTTGGCAGCTGCAGCACACAGCTGGCTCCTATTTAAGGGATTGTCCACTAGGACAATCTTTGCTTCTCTCCTTAAGAATAATAATAATAATAATGCTGGAAGGAACCTTGGAGGTCATCTAGTCCAACCCCCTGCTCAGGCAGGAAACACTATACCATTTCAGACAAGTGGCTGGCCAGTCTCCTCTTAAAAACTTCCAGTGTTGGAGCATTCACAGCTTCTGGAGGCAGGTAGTTCCACTGGCTAATTGTTCTAACTGTCAGGAAGTTTCTCCTTAATTCCAGGTTGCTTCTCTCCTTGATCAGTTTCCATCCGTTGCTCCTTGTCCTGCCTTCAGGTGCCTTGGAGAATATATATACTCAACAATATCAGCGCTTCAGTCTAGATCTTCGGAAACGCTCCCCGGAGCGGTCCTTCTGAAGCTTCACAAGAGATGTGTCCATTCATATAAATGAATAATTTGTGTTGCCATTGCAACCCAATGGAGAGAGAGAGAGGAAAAAAGAGAGAGAGCCTCTTGCTTTTCAGTCACGTTTGCAACGTTATTTTGTTTTTCCTGGGAAAGCATTGAATCGTGAACCCGTGTTCCTAAAACGCTCACGGCCGAACGTTTGATAGGAGCCAAACCTGCGATCGCTGCGCTTCACAGGTGCCAAGGCATTAAAACCAGCTAATTTTTTTTAAAAAAATTCTTCTACACGTCCCATCTGGCTGCAGATCACGCGTTTACCTGTTCTCTTCCCTAATTGTGCCGGCCAGCTGGATCCTTCTCGATATGGACCCGGACCTTTTTTTTTTTTTTTGCCAATTCCAATAACTGCCGTTCTGGTTGAGAAAATGACCCCTTCTGTCTCCTGTCAAGATTTTATGCGCTCAGCTGTTCACATCATAACAACCGTGGCTTGCCGGTAAATCCGTGTTTCTCATGTTCGGTCACTTGAAGCGGGATGGACTTCAACTCCCAGCTGGCTGGGGAATCCTGGGAGTTGAAGTCCACCCCTCTTCAGGAGTGAGCAAGGTTGAGAAACACTGCAGTAGATGATGGAGCAACAGAGATGATTAGGGGACCGGAGGCTAAAACATAGGAAGAAAGGGTCCTGGAATTGAGTCTGTGTAGTTTAGTGAAGAGAAGGACGAGGGGGGACATCATAGCAACTCTTCCAATATCTCAGGGGCTGCCCCAAAGAGGAGGGAGTCAAGCTATTCTCCAAATCGCCTGAAGGCAGGACAAGAAGAGACTGGACAGCCATTTGTCTGAAATGGGATAGGGTTTCCTGCCTGAGCAGGGGTTGGACAAGATGACCTCCAAGGTCCCCCCCCAACGTTTTTGTTGTTATTATTATTAATTATTATTATTATTATGAGTCTCTGCTCTTTCTCAAGCATACCATTCTGCGTAATTTGTGGGGTTGTGGTGAGGTTGTGAATGGCAGGCCCGTAGTAGACGCCTTCTTGTGCAGAGCAGCAGCGTGGGTTTTTTTTTTGTCTCCCAACAAGACTGTCCTCTCTCCATCGTGACAGGTTGAGATCACACAACGTAACAAAAGGCTGCTTTGAAAGGACGAGGGACAATTTCACCATCCTAATGTCTTCCCCTCTCTAGATCTCTCGTGATTTTCCCTGCCGTTGGTCAGTGTGACAGAGAGGATCCGTCAAGATTGTGTGTCTGTGTGTGTGTGTGTGTGTGTGAGAGAGAGAGAGAGAGAGAGAGAGATTATTTCAATCATTTAGTACAAATAGTCCTTGATTTAACAACAAATCGTTTAGTAGCTGTTCAAAGTTAGAACGGCACTGGGGGGAAAAAAAGCAATATATAACCAATTTTCAAACTTACGACCGTTGCAGTGTCCCCTCGGTCAGGCGATCAAAATTCAGATGCTTGGCAACTGGCTCGTATTTATGACGGTTGCAGTGTCCCGGTGATCCCCTTTTGCGTCCTTTTGACAAGCAAAGTCAAGGGGGGGAGGGAGCGGATTCACTTTACGACCGTATTCCTAACTTAACTGTAGTGATTCTTAATCTTAATCACTGTGGCAAGAAAGGTGGTAAAAGGGGGGGCCAAATCCCCTTAACTGTCTCGCTTATTAGCGGAAATCTGGGGCTGGCTTGTGCTCGTAAGTCAGGGACTATTTATAATGTGGATGGTGTACACGATTCTGTGACTTTTAGCGATATTGAGCGATATTATGTGTTTTACACATAGCCCAAGACGCTTCCTGTTCACTTAGCGCAGGGGTCGTCAAACTTGGCAACTTTGAAGACTGGTGGACTTCAACTCCCAGAATTCCTCAGCCAGCCGGCTGAGGAATTCTGGGAGTTGAAGTCCACCAGTCTTCAAAGTTGCCAAGTTTGAAGACCCCTGACTTTAGTGCAACCCAGGCAAGCCGAAAGGTGGGACGTCCATAATTTGGATTATTACAACTGTAGGTGGGTTTCCCATCTGTTTCAACTCAACCGAACGATGTTCTGGAACGAAGATCTGCCCAGCCGCACACGCACGCACACACTGTGGTGTAAAACACACAAACAAGCTGGGCGATAACTCTGGCTACACAAGCGAAGCAACCTGCTGTTCCCCCAAGGCTGCTTTAAGATTGTCAGATGAGGCTTTTCTCCCATCTTCTCCGTTTTATAGGGAGCTGTTCCTTAGGAGTTTCCGGCAGCCTCGGACAGGAGGAGCCTGCGATGGGTCCTGATCCCGGAATGTCTCTCCCGAGGATCCTGGCGATCCTTTCAATCCAGGGGGTGGTAGAGACCGCCAGTTGTTCCTTGCATCGCTCCAGGCCTTTTTTTAATTGATTGTCTGACTTTGGCCCAACGGTTTTCATTTAATCATCTCGCAATTTCTTGCTACCTTTTATCCATCAGCTGCCAAGTGAAACTTGATCACTTAAGCTTTTTTTTTTGCTGCAGTAAATATGCTGATGCCAAGAGAAGGCTTTTATTATTATTATTATTATTATTATCATTATTATTTTATTTTGTTTGGTGTTCTGGAAAAAAAAACACCGGCTCAGCTATTTTTGATGGAGTGGCTGAGGTTTCCTGGAGAAGTAATATTTTGAAATGTGTGGAAGCCAGGAACGAAAGCCACCCCTGCCCATTTTTTTTCCCCTTTAGGACACAAGACAAATGATGTATAAGTTAAAAGTGGGAGGGGGGGAGGTTCCCCTCCCCCAGTCATAGTAATAAGAACTCAGTTATAACTTAGGTAAAATCTTGGCTTTACATTAATGTAATGAAAGTATTTCGATCTGCTGTATGTGACAAAACAATGGAATTAACACCAAGATTAGACCCGCGATCAAACGGTCAACAATATTCTGGTTAAGGGACTACCGACTCGGGCCAACAATCAAATAGTAAATAGTTTAATCGAAAGAAGACTCCCACTAACACTGACAGGGTAACCCACTAGTATATACACAGAGAGCACACCCCACACCCTTTTGGTCCTGGAGATGTTACCTGGTTGGGTCATGAAATGTCTCCAAGAAAACCCCCAAGGTCAGAGAGCACCAAGGACCCCACAGTCCTCCTTGAATGAATGAATGAATGAATGAATGAACGAACGAACGAACGAACGAATCTTTATTGTCACAGTGCCACCATGTATACACTGAGATTGGCTGAGCCTCCCTTCGTGCCCCCACCCCCAACTTACAGTGACACAAACCCTCCATCTTATTACACCCTGTGAGCTAATTGCACAACACACCGGCCTCGCAAGTCAATTCTGCATAAAGTTTATAAAATTATTTCCCATTCAAGAGCCTGACAGCCCATGGATAAAAGCTGTTCTTCAGCCTGTTGGTGCGGCTGGCTATACTCCTGTATCTCCTACCAGATGGTAGGAAAGTAAAGAGATACCGACCAGGGTGTGAGTCGTCCCTGAGAATTTTCCTCACTCTTCCAAGGCAGCGGGCCCTGGTGAGGTCATCCAGTGGGGTCAGGGGACAACCCACGATGTCTTGTGCTGTGCTCACCACCCTCTGTAATACTTTCCTATCCGCGGCTGTCAGACCAGCATACCAAACCACAATACCGTACGAGAGGACGCTCTCTATGGTAGACCGGTAAAAGAGGGTCATTAGCCGTTGTTCTACCCTGTTCTTCCGCAAGACCCTGAGAAAGTGGGGTCTCTGTTGGGCCTTTCTAGCCACCTGGGTTGTGTTAACTTTCCAGGTCAGATCTTCACAGAGGTAGACTCCCAGAAATTTAAAGGAGGGAACTCTCTCCACACAGTCCTCCCCAATGTAAAGTGGGGCAGGTTCCTCCTTTTTTCTCCGGAAGTCTAGCACCATCTCTTTCGTCTTGCCGATGTTCAGGTGCAATTGTTGTTACTACACCACATGGATAGTTTTTGTACCTCCGCCCTGTATGCTGTCTCATCTCCACCTGTAATAAGACCCACCACAGTTGTATCATCTGCGAACTTAATTATCGCAGTGAATGGGTCGGATGATACACAGTCATATGTGTACAAAGAGTACAGGTAGGGGCTAAGCACGCAGCCCTGTGGCGAGCCGGTGCAAAGCTTCAGAGGGGGAAAAAAACCCTTCCTTCCTTCCTTCCTTCCTTCCTTCCTTCCTTCCTTCCTTCCTTCCTTCCTTCCTTCCTTCCTTCCTTCCTTCCTGCACATCTGCAAAAAAACCACCCACCAAGTTTAGAGAGCAGCAAGGACCCCACAATCCTTTTTCTCACCATCACGATCTACTCCACAAACCCCATGCCCTTCCAGCATGAATGAGGTTAGATTAGATGAGATAACCTTCCTTGTCATTTTTTTTCCTATGGGCACAATGGCACACACGGAAAATGAAATTTAGTTGCTTGCTCTCCAAGCGTACACACGCATAATCCAAGTAGCTTCTTCTTCTTCCACGAGGAGTATAAATCCTTGCATTCCTCACCAACCGGTCAGAGCCGAAGAAGCTTCTTGGATGAGAAGCGAAAAGGTCTTCAAAGGGGGGGGGGAAGTCCAGTCGCCTCCTGAAAAAGCACCTCTGGGACATAAAAAGTGAGTGAACGCCACCCCTTCTAACACCGATGATCCTAGCTAGTTGGGTGATGAAACAAACGTCAGCGAGAAAACCAGCAAGCTTGGAGAACACCAAGGACCTCACAGTCCTCCTCCTTCCTCCCTTCCTTCTAGCACTGATGATGTTCCCTAGTTGGGTC
>NC_138202.1:6168580-6228580 GCF_964194415.1 Vipera berus
ACAGTATCCCTGTCATCATACATGTCATGGTTCCGACGGATGGAACTCTACAAAAGAACTTACCTTAAAGGATCTTTTATTCGAGTAGCATAATATCGGCACTACATAGTTAAAGCCAAAAATTGAATCCCTCTCCCCCCCCCACTGGGCACTCAGTATCAAAGCACAATTCCCTCCTCCAATTAACAGTCATAAATCACATTCTCCAATTAGCTTGAAACATGGGCTTCCTCTCCAGCCCTGCCAATTCTTTATCAGCTTTGGGCTCAGTAACCTTGATTCTCATGCTAGGTTTAGTGTTGTTATGACTAGCTGGACTCTCATTCACATCCCCCCACCTCCCAGCATCATCTAACTCTAAAAGCGAAAGGGAAAAAGATGGCTACATTTTCATCTGTTGTCAATGCAAAAACATCCGATGTCGGCAGCGTTGACAAACCGAGTATGGACAGTCCTCGACTTACAACTGTTCATTTAGTGGCTGTTCAACGTTACAACAGCGCGGGGGGAAAAGGGACTTGCGACTGTTTCTTACACCGAAAACTGTTGCAGCATCCCCGTGGTCAGGTAATCAAAATTCAGACGCTCGGCAGCTGACTCATATTTACGACAGTTGCAACATCCCAGAGTCTTGCGATCCCCTCTTGCAACCTTCCGACGAGCAGTCAGTGGGGGAAGCCGGATTCGCTTAACAACCGTGTTCCTCACTTAACAACTGCAGCGACTCACTCATCAACCGTGGCAAGAAAGATCACAAGCAAAATTATTCCCTTGACGGTTCTCTCACTTAGCAACAAAAATGTTGGGCTCCGTTGCGATGGTAAGTCGAGGACCACCTGTACATCCACCTTGTTGCTGTTCGCCCTCTTCTTCATTTTTTCCTCCCACCTTTAAATGGTTATTGATCGTTTGATCTTCGCCTGATGTGTCAACGGGGCATAATTTGAGCCTGGCCATTGGTGATCAGGCTCTGTTGTTTGATTGAAAAAACTTTAGATTGATTCATTTGATGATCTGTTTGATCATTTTCTGGACCGTCCATGCTCTTCTCTGGCATAATGATGATGATGTTGGAAGGCACCTTGGAGGTCATCTAGCCCAACCCCCTGCTCAGGCAGGAAACCCTACACCATTTCAGACAAATGGCTGTCCAGTCTCTTCTTAAAAATTTCCATGTTGGAGCATTCACAGCTTCTGGAGGCAGGTAGTTCCGCTGGTTAATTGTTCTCACTGTCCGGAAAAATTCTCCTTAGTTCCAGGTTGCTTCTCTGGTTCTGAGATGTCAAACGTTCAAGAGCACCAATGCTGCTATCCTGCTTCTTCAAAGTTCACAAAATGTCAGTGTAAAATGTTATGCAAAAACAAGAGCCAAGATAGGCATCTGCTTAGCTTGGCTAATCCGTGTTAAACCTCAGTGTGAAACCACTTGTGCCCGTTTGTTATCTCTGTTCTTCAGCCCCAAACTTAACAGCCTGCGTTCTCTGTATCCGGTATCCATTGCCTCTTTGAAGATTCCTTCTTTTCCAATTTTTTCTTCTTTTACAGTCTGCACACTTTTTTTTTTTCCGGAGCGACAGCTTGGCAAGATTTCCTTATCTCAATCAGTGTTTCATTTCCGGCTGAGGAAACGTTTAATAATCTTCCATAGCTAATGTTTGGAACTATTATTTGAAATGTGAAATGTACCCCACCCACCCCTCTCTCTCAAGACCACACACATACACACACACACACACACACACACACACACACACACTCACTCACACACACACTCTATTAGCCAGGCCTTCCTACCCAGTATCTGTGGGAATGTTCTTGGTGCTTCCTTGATTAGGCTGTTGTTTACTGTTGGATTGTTTGTCTGAATCACTATTTCATTGATCGGAGTGTCTTTTTACTACTTGCCGGTTGGTGTAGTCCAGGGGTAGGCAACCTTGGCCCTTTTACGACTCGTGGACTTCAACTCCCAGAATTCCTCAGCCAGCCATGCTGAGGGGGGAAAGGGAGAGGTTTCCAGGCTGAGCCATGCTGGCTCAGGAATTCTGGGAGTTGAAGTCCACGAGTCGTAAAAGAGCCAAGGTTGCCTAGGCCGCTTTATGACTCGCAGACTTCAACTCCCAGAATTCCTGAGACCAGCCATGCTGAGGGGAAAGGGAGAGGTTTCCAAGCTGAGTCCTGGCTGGCTCAGGAACTCTGGGAGTTGAAGTCCACGAGTCATAAAAGAGCCAAGGTTGCCTACCCCTGGCCTAGGCCTAGGCCGCTTTATGACTCGCAGACTTCAACTCCCAGAATTCCTGAGACCAGCCATGCTGAGGGGAAAGGGAGAGGTTTCCAAGCTGAGTCCTGGCTGGCTCAGGAATTCTGGGAGTTGAAGTCCGCGAGTCATGAAGGGGCCATAGTTCCCTCATGCTGGCTCAGGAATTCTGGGAGTTGAAGTCCACGAGTCATAAAAGAGCCAAGGTTGCCTACCCCTGGGCTAATCCTAGTGTTAAACTCTGCTTATGTGGGAGTTGATTGCTGTTAGGAATTGTTTTGATCTTTTTGTCTCCTTGTTGGCTTTTTGATTCTTGCTTTTAAATGGCCTGTAAATGAATGCTATGGAAATAGTTTTTTAAAAAAAAATTGCCAAGTCTCTCTTCTAGCACTAATAACGTGAGCTAATCGGGTCACGAAACGTCTGCAAGCCAAGCTCGGAGAGCATCAAGGTCCCACAGTTACTACCTTGATACGTGATATTATTCACATGTTTGCCATTTGAATCCGAATAAGACAGTCGGAAGGGACTTTGGAGATCTTCCAGTCCAGCCCTCTGCTCAAGCAGGAAAGCCTGTACCATTTTAGACAAATGGTTGTCCAGTCTCTTCTTGAAGACCTCCAGTGGTGGAGCCGTTCCTCTAGTTATTTGTTCTCACTGTCAGGAATTTTCTCCTTAGTTCTAAGGTTAGATCTCTCCTTGATTAATTTCCACCCGTTGTTTTCTTGCCTTGCCTTGTGGTGCTTTGGAGAATAGCTTGACTCCCTCTTCTTTGAGGCAACCCCTCAAATATTGGAAGATTGCTATCACGTCACCCTTGGTCCTTCTCAGTGGTGGGATTCAAATAGGTGAAGAACCGGTTCTCTGTGTGGCCTGCGCAACAAAAAAATTAGCTACCGTTTCTGCCAAAGCGGTGCGAACCGGCTGAATCCCTCTTCATTAAACGAGACCTACCCAATTCCTGCAACCGTTCCTCACGTGTTTTAGCCTCCGGTCCCCTGATTACTGTATTTTCTGGCGTATAAGACGACTTTTTAACCCATGAAAATCTTCGCAAAACTCAGGGGTCGTCTTATACGCCGGGTGCTGAAACTTTAGGGACAGGGCTGGCTTTAAAACCTGGAGCGGATCTCCCATTAGGTCTGCGCAGGGAAAACGGGACCAATTGGAGAAGAAGCTGCAGTCTGTGATTTTTTACAGGCTGGGGTCTGGGCGTCTTTCCTTCTAAAGTTGAAGAGCAGCTGCAGTCTATCCCAACTTGAAAGGCAGGTGGGGAATGCAGCAGCCAGAGCAGCTGCTTAGCTCTAAGGACACATTTGACTCAGGAACTGGGCGGGCTGGCTGGAAAACCTGGAGCAGATCTCCCATTTGTGAAAGCTTTAGAGTGAATTAGGAAAAGTTTAATCCACTTGCACTGTTTTATGTTTACATGTTTGATGACAAACAGCCTTATGTTTATAAGTGACAGTTTTCCTACTAAGTACCTGCATGTCATAAGCATTTGAATTAAAATTACCATATTAAAATAAAATCTGATGTTTTTTAATTTTTATTTGGTGTGCGTTGGAAGAGGGGTAGTCTTATACGGCGAGTATAGCCCAAACCCTATAATTTAACAGGAAATGTAGGGGGTCGTCTTATACGCCCAGTCGTCTTATACGCCGGAAAATACGGTATCTTTGTTGCCCTTCTTGGCGCTCTTTCTCGGCGCCTTTTTCATACTGACTGTCTTGAATTTGTTCTTCCAGTGCACCTGTCGGAAAGACACTGTGAAGATCTCCATGGATGTTTTTGTGCGGGTGCTACAACCTGAACGGTATGACTTATGGAAACAAGGAAAAGACATCACCATCTTGGATCACATGAAGCCCACCCCTTTAACATCTCCCGAGCTGGAAGCCTGGAATGAGACAAAAAATGCCTTGAAGGCAAAGATGCTGCGCAGGTAAGCAAAAAAAAAAAAAAAAGCAAAAACGAAAAAAAACAGCTTACTTGTGCCTCCTTTCTGAATGTTGACTGTTGCACATGCACAATGTGCAGCACCAGAATTGTCTCAGCTCTGCAGATGTGATGATGCCTGAGCAGCTGGAGGGAAGGCTCGTGCCTTCTTGCTTGGTAGGGAGAAGTAAAAGTGGAGGGGATGTTCCTCTATAAATTCTACTCCTTTTTCATAAAAACGTTTTTGTGGAGGAGAAAGGAGCAGAAAATGAACATTTGTCTGGTGAAGGTGTACAAATACTGTAGTTGGGCAAAATGTGGCATCCTGAGTGAGCTTTTCAGGAACAATGATCACTATTTTGAGTATGCTAAATACCTCCATGTCATTCATCTCTCTCTCTCTCTCTCTCTCTCTCTCTCTCTCTCTCTCTCTCTCTCTCTCTCTCTCTCTCTCTCTCTCTGTATCTAAATCTGCTATCTCTCTGCGTTATACAAGTGCTGTTTATCTATCAGCGGTATATAAGTCATCTATCTATCTATCTATCTATCTATCTATCATGTACCTATCTATCTACTTGTCTATCTGTCTTGTCTATCTCCATACGTCTGTCTGTCTGTCAATCTGTCTGTCTATCTATATCTATCTGTCTATATATCTGTCTGTATATCTATATCTATCATCTATCTATCTGTATCTATCTGTGTCTGTCTGTCTATATCTATCTCTGTCTATGTGTCTATATCTATCTGTCTATCTGTCTATATCTATATCTGTCTGTGTCTATATCTATCATCTATCTGTCTATATCTATCTGTGTCTGTCTATGTGTCTATATCTATATCTGTCTGTTATCATCTATCTATATGTCTATATCTTATCTGTCTGTCTGTCTATATCTCTATATCTGTCTATATCTATATCACCTATCTGTCTTTATCTATATCTATCTATCTATCTATCTATCTATCTATCTATCTATCTATCTATCTAAATATGAGAGACAGATAGGAAGGGTTTCTGGGAGTTGTAGTCCACACATCTTAAGAGAAACTAAGGCAAGAGAGCTTCTGGGCATGCCATATAGGCTGGAGGCTAGTACACCCACATTTTACAGAGGCACTGAAATGCAGTGTTTTAAAACTCTTTTAACTACAGATGGGTCCTCGACATGGAACCACAATTAAGGCCAAAATTTTCATTGCAATTGTTCAGTGAGTTTTGGCCCAGTTCAAAACCTTGGTTGCCACAGTTGTTAAGTGAATCACGGCAGCTCTTAAGTTAGCAACACACCGGTTAAGTGAACCCGGTGTCCACAGGGAGTTTGTTTGTTGGAAGGTCACAAAGGGGGTTCACACGTGACCACAGGACACTGCGACTGTCATAAGTATGAGCCTGTCGCCAAGCATCTGAATTTTAATCACATGACTGTGAAGATGTGGCAACGGTCACAAGTGTGAAAACAAGTAATAAGTCACTTGTTTCGATGCCGTTGCAACTTTGAATGGTCGCTAAACGAATGGCTATAAACCAAGGACTCCCAGTAAATAAATGAACAATCCTCCTAATAATCCGCCCTCAAGAGCTGCTTACAGCCCTTGGACCGGCAGCCTTCCTACTTTCTCATTTATCTCTGCAATTTAATCATCATAGTAACCCACAACTCATTTTTCCTCTCCCTCCCTCCCTCCCAATTGCAGTCCATACCCACAATTTTCTCCTGTGATACTAAACGGAAAAACATATTGGGCGTCCTCCTGGATTCGCGGCTCAATTTTGAAGACCATATAGGAGCCGTGACCAGGGGGGCTTTTGCCCAGGTTCGCCTGGTGCGCCAGTTGCGACCCTACCTGGACCGAGATGCCCTACGCACAGTCACTCATGCGCTCGTGACCTCCCGTTTAGACTACTGCAACACTCTCTACATGGGGCTGCCCTTGAGGACGACCCGGAGGCTTCAGCTGGTGCAGAATGCGGCCGCGCGAGTCGTGATGGGGGCCTCCCGATACTCCCATGTAACACCTCTACTCCGCGAGCTGCATTGGCTTCCGGTTGCCCTCTGGATGAGATTCAAGGTGCTGGTGATGACCTATAAAGCCCTGAATGGCTTGGGTCCGGGATATCTGAGGGAACACCTGCTGCCGGCATCAAGTTCCCTTCGTCCAGTGCGCTCTCACAGGGAGGGTCTTCTCAGGGTGCCGCCGGTAAAAGATTACCGGCGGGTAATACCCAGGGGTAGGGCCTTCTCAGTGGGGGCGCCTGCCCTTTGGAACCAGCTGCCAGTGGAGCTGAGGACTGCCCCCGACCTCCGTTCATTCCGCCGGGACCTGAAGACCTGGCTCTTCGAGCTCTCTGGCCCAGGCTGAGAATTTTTTAATTTATAATTTTAACTGGGTTTTTATTTTTTCTCAGGGTTTCATTTAATCTTTTTAAATTTGTTTTTAACTTTTGTATTGATTTTCTTTTAAATATCCTGTAAACCGCCCTGAGTCCTTCGGGAAAGGGCGGTATATAAATCTAAATAAATAAATAAATAAATAAATAAATAAATAAAATATTTTCTCTGCTCCGGCTGGCCTCCGTTCAGCTGTTGCTACTTCTGCTTGGAAACCTTGCTAACCATAAATCAAAACTATCTGGATCCAGCGGGACTGCTGGCTGGGGATCCTGTTTTTCAACTCGACTTTTAATATTTCCTTCTTTTTTCCCGGGACGGATGAGGCCGTTGACTGTTGCTGTCCGTCAAGTACGGATACGCCGGCGCGGAAAATTTTCCAGGGCTTCTTGTTTGTTTGAGCTATCCGTTTCTGAAGGAAATTTCCTTCCCGGTGCAGACGACGATGCCCGATAACAACAAACCTCCCCCCCCTCAAAATGTGTATTCCGGCAGGTGAAAATTTGCAAACGTTTTTCATTTCAGCAGCCAGGACTTACTTACCACTCGGCCGTTGAATCCTATCTGTGGGGAGAGCCTGGCTTCATTATTATTATTATTATTTTTGTCTCCCCGTCTGCCTAGCTTAGTGGAAGTTATTGGGTTGACACAGTTGCCGTTGACACAACGGTTAATTGATTCTGGCAAAAGCCTAATTGGTCAACAGAGTGGGTGGTCAATAGTGAGCAGTGATCCCATTTCATCAGCCTTCGCTGGAAGAGTTTAGACGTGGGCAGCTGTGTCAGGGAGATAATCAAGTGTGCCACCGAATCCTCTGGCTTCCCCCATCATCAAGGTAGCATTAAAAGGAGAGGGGAAAAAAATCTTCGACACGAGGCAGCTGAGTATTAAAGGGGGTCCTCGACTTACGACCACGATTTGCGCCCCCGAATTTCCATTGCTAAGCGAGACGATGGTTCAGGGAGTTGGGCCCCATTTTGCCACCTTCCTTGCCAACCGTTCTTCACCGCAGGGGTTAACGTTAGCAACACGGTCGTTAAGCGGATCTGGCTCCCCCCCCCCGTTGACTTTGCTTGGGAGAAAGTCGCAAAAAGGGGGGGTCACATGACACACACACACACACACACACACACCGGGACACTGCACACCGTTGTAAAGGCGAGCCGGTTGCCGAACGTCTGGATTTGGATCACATGACCCTGGGGGAGGCTGCAGCGGTCGCAAGCGTGGGGAAAACGGTCAGGAGCGACTCGTCTCAGTGCCGCTGTAACTTCGAACGGTCGCTAAACGAAATGGCTGTAAGTCGAGGCGTCCCTTTGCAAGTTGCACGGGAGGAACGGGGACCGCCCAGTCCTGCACCGTCTTTTCTACCTTGATGCACCTAAAACTGGCTTTAGAGTGTAAAGGTTAATCCTCGACTTACGACCAGTTGCTAGGGGGTCAAAGTTACAGCAGACACCACCACCACCCCCTCCAAAATCTACTTAGGACCCGATCTTGAGGTTACGACCGTTGCACGCCACGGTTGCTCACCTTTACGACTGGCCTCAGGGGCGCTGCAGCACGCCACTAGCCGTCTCCCCTTCATCCCCCTCCCCATTAAGCCACCTTCCCACCTCATCGGGTCCCCCACCTTCCTCTTCCTCCTCCTCCTCCTCCTCCTCCTCTTTTCAAAGATCTCCAGCACTCCAGAGCTCAGGGTTTTCCTCCCAGGAATAATTTGTTGTGATTCAGGGTCAGCCTGTGGGTTCGGCATTTGGGTCGGACGACTCAGAGGAGGAGGAGGGGGGTGTTGAAGACCTTGCTGAGGGGGTTGAAGATCTTGCTGATGAGAGCCCTCAGCCAGGCCCCTCCCACTTGGTCACCACGGAGACCCAGCTGTGTGAGCCTGACAGCGTGGATGAAGATGACCCACAGCTGGCCCTGTTCAAGGACGTCCGACTCAGAAGGCAGTCAATTAGGAGTAAACAGAGGAAGGCAATGGGGCTCCTCGGAAGGAGGCAGAGAGAAGCCACGCCCTGAACTCTATATAAGGGGAATGTGTGGGGAGGGCTGGTTTGCTGAAGGCAACCGCTTGGATAGTTCGTGTTTCTTAAAGCTCCTGTTTCTTGGTTTGTCTTGTTCCGTTTGTTTTTGTGGTAATAAATTTGGCAGGCGTAATTCCAGCCTCTTGCCTTCTTGTAAAAGGGGTTGTCCCTGCCTTTTCTGCAGGGCCGGTAGCAGGCTGGTACAGAACATAATTCTCGCCCAGAGTTCTCCCTAGCCAGGTTTCCTGAGGTTTAAAAAAAAGGATGACGGTTCCAGCAAGTGAACTAGCCTTCCGTTCAGAGCCAGTATATCTAAATGAAGGCGGGGGTTTCCGAAGCCTTTTTTTCTCAAAAGTGTTAAGGTGCCTCAAGAGAGGAGAGGAAAGAAAAGTTTCCGGGTTTCTTGGATTTGACGATTTGATACGGCAAAATGGGGAAGAAGAAAAAAAGGCTCTGATGTTTTGGCATTCTCGTGCCCTTGTGTTAATCCCTGGAAAGTGTCACTCTTGTTCACAATAAGATGCTTGAGGAAGGAGTGGATCAGAGGGTTGAAGTGTGGCTTCTTCCCTAGAATATCAGGGACCGGCAGTCCTTCGGAGTCGTCACTGCGTGATTCCATTTGCTGGAATCCAAGGGTGAGATTCTTAAGAAGGGACCTCGTCCTTCTTACGACTTTGTAGTAGTCTGAACTAGACCGTGTGGTTTAAAAATCAGTGGCGGTAGGATCCAGTTGTCCTTGGCTTTTAACCGTTTAGAGTCATCACCTGGAGCGAAGTTAAGGCAGAATTTGAAGTGCAGTTGCGCACAGAGGACGGAACGCGTCATGTCCAAAACGTACCAACTTTTTGTCGGAATTCGAAACAGAGGAACGAACAGACGAGATGACTTTCTTCCCCGCCCACCGCCCAGTTCTCTTGCAAAGAGAGAGACAGAAAAAAAAATCCTGCAAATTTCCTTTTCTGGGATTTTCCTGGACGTGCAGACATGACACCCACCCACCCCCACACACAGCCCTTTGCACCTGAATGCAGTCCATGGATTTTTCTCCACCTTTGCTCTGGCCAGTCAAATGGCTCGGGTGTGTCCCTCACCAACCCTCCCCCTTTTTAAACATTTGTCGTCTTTTTCCAAACCCAGGGCAAACCGGAAGCGAAGCCAGCCCCGAAGGCATAAGACCCAGGATCAGAAGTCGCTCGTGGACGCGATGGCCATGGACACGACCTTGGAAGAGGTCGGAGAGAAGGAGGATCACAGGAGGGTCCCCAACCTGGACGAAGAAGACAAACATAAAGCAACAGACAGCAAAGAAGGTAAGTCTGCGGCCTTGGGTTGCCTGCCTTACTCTCCGTTTCAGAAGTAGCCTTCCCAACTTTTTTTTTTGTGTGCTGCTGCTGCTGCTGCTATAGTCTCTTTTGATCCCTCGCAGCCGACGTCACAATTTGAGTTCCAATCTTTTTCTAAAAGAGGCCCGGTTAGGAGTGGGAGCATGGAAGATGCCTCAGAGTGACTTGGCCAGGAATCTTGTGTATCGGGAGGGTCTTCAAACCTGGCCACTTTAAGACTTGTGGACTTCAACTCCCAGAATTCCTCAGCCAGCAAACAGGCCGTGAGCATGTGCACCACGCAAACGGGGCAGCGAGCATGCGCAGGAGGCTCTCGGGAACGGCAGCGCCTGTGTGAGGCTTCTGGCACCGCCGCGGCCAGGCTCACGGCGATGCTACCACCGGCACGAGGCTTGTGCTGCAGCCCGCAGCAATGCCGCCCCAGCATGAGACTCACACCGGTGCCCCTGCGCGAGGATCGCGGTGCGGCCCGCAGGAATGCTGCCCTGGCATGAAGCTCGTGCTGCCGCCACCTGTGTTTTGTGCGCCACCACCCACCTGCCGCTTCTGCTGCCCCCCGTGCAAGGTTCATGGCAACACTGCCTCCCGCACAATACTAGTGGCAACAGTGGCACAAGGGGGGGGTTAAGCACTGCCCAGCTACTCACGCGGCCTTGATCCCAAGAGGCCACGGCCCATAGGTTGGGGACCTCTGCCCTATACCATTCCAGACAAATGGCTGTCCAGTCTCTTCTTAAAAACTTCCAGCGTTGGAGCATTCACCACCTCTGGAGGCAGGTAGTTCCACTGGTTAACTGTCCTAACTGTCAGGAAGTTTCTCCTTAGTTCCAGGTCGCTTCTCTCCTTGATTAGAATGGAATAGGAATAGGAATAAGAATAAAGCAGAGCTAGAGGAGACCTTGGAGGTCATCTAGTCCAACCCCCTGCTCAGGCAGAAACCTTCAGACAAATGGCTGTCCAGTCTCTTCTTAGAAACTTCCAGTGTTGGAGCATTCACAGCTTCTGGAGGCAGGTTGTTCCACTGGTTAATTGTCCTAACTGTCAGGAAATTCCTCCTTAGTTCCAGGTCGCTTCTCTCCTTGATTAGAATAGAATAGGAATAGGAATAAGAATAAGAATAAAGCAGAGCTAGAGGGGACCTTGGAGGTCATCTAGTCCAACCCCCTGCTCAGGCAGAAACCTTGCACCATTTCAGACAAATGGCTGTCCAGTCTCTTCTTAGAAGCTTCCAGGGTTGGAGCATTCACCGCTTCTGGAGGCAGGTAGTTCCACCGGTTAGTTGTCCTCGCTGTCAGGAAATTCCTCCTTACATTCTAGGTTGCTTCTCTCTTTGCTTAGTTTCCGCCCATGGCTTCTTGTGAGCTCCCTCCCTTTTGGTATTCTGAAACGTCCTCAAGACCTGGCTAGGTTGGAGCCACCAGAGACTTGCTCAGACGGCTGCATTGTCGAGGGAGCCATTTTTTTTATTATTATTATCTTTTCCCTTCCTCTGGTCGGTCTTTTATTTTTTCTTCCCCACTTTGATGATTGTTTCTTACTATGGATTTTTAATATTTTTCATCTGTTGTTCTTTGCCGGGTTGCTGTGGCTGCCAACCCTAGGGTTGCTCACCGCGAGATGGGAAGGAGGCTTCAAATCTATTTGATTAATACATCGGCAAATTTTTCAAACGGGCCGTACTTTTAATCCACTCGCGGAGAGTCAGTAATAATAAGAGCGTTGACTTGATGGGAGGAGAGCTGGCTGAAGATCCTGAGCCAAGTTCAGCATCCTTACATCCCAGCAGGCCTTCTTTTCTCCCACTCCTCAGGAAAGGAGCCCCCTCCTCTTCCCCTCCCCACCCCCAGTGTCTGTGTGTGTGTGTGTGTGTGTGTGTGTGTGTGTGTGTGTGTGTATGACTTGTGTTTTTTTTATGACTTGTGGACTTCAACTCCCAGAATTCCTAGCTCAGGAAGTCTGGGAGTTGGAAGTCCACAAGTCATAAAAAAAGCCAAGGTTCCCCACCCCTGCTCTATACCATGTGTCTGTATGTGTCTCTGTGTGTGTGTGTGTGTGCGCGCATCCACAACATTGTGCAACCGGAGCCAGTAGCTCCCTCCCGTTCGGTCTCATAAACAGCAGCAGCACATTGAGCACTGCGTGCTTGGCTTCTGCGCAAGACTCACACGCACGCACACAGACACACACACACACTCTCTCTCTCTCTCTCTCTCCTTATAGCATGGAATCAATGGCCTGAAAAATGTCAACGTCTCCTGGGGGGAATGAGAGATAAGTGGCAGCAGAGGAGCCTGGAGAAAAGGGGTGGGGGGGGCGGGGAGAGAGGAATTGTTGTGTTCGAGACAAGCGGCTTTTAAATGAGAGTTACAGGCAACTGCACAAGCGACAGAAGTCTTCCTTGGCGGCTGAGTAGTTTTTGTCGCTTGTTATGGGACGGGGCTGTCCTAATCCTGCCGGGCTTGGCTCTCCCTGGTTAACCTGAGCCCTTAGGACAGGGGTCTTCAAACTTGGCCACGCGTGCCTGGCTGACGCATTCTGGGAGTTGAAGTCCACAAGCCACGTTTGAAGACCCCTCACACACACACACACACACACACACACACACACACAGGCTGGTGTGCACGAAGCCGAAGACACCAGCCTGAAGATGACGAGTGGGACCTTGTTGAAACATCGCCAAGACACTCTCAGTCTTACACGGGAAAAGACCCGAATACGCCAAGACCTACATACCTGTACCCGTGAAAATCTACAAAAACATATATATATATACATACACACACACACACACACACACACACACACACACACACACACACGGTATAGAGCAGGGGTGGGGAACCTGGGCTTTTTTTTATGACTTGTGGACTTCCAACTCCCAGACTTCCTGAGCCGGGAATTCTGGGAGTTGAAGTCCACAAGTCATTAAAAAAAAGCCCAGGTTCCCCACCCCTGGTATATATAGCCTCTTGAACTCAGATGGGCTCATATCTGAGTAAGCTTGTCCAGAATTTCTCTTTAAAGTTATTAGATAATAGATACCTAGAAATTTGATGATAAATACTAGTTGGATTTTGCTTTTCATTCTGCCCAACTGCTGATAATGCAACTCCTGCACACCATCAATCGGGAGGAGAAAAACTTATTCTCTTCCTGCAGGCCTTACCGATGGAATTGTGTCCAGGGGTCTTCAAACGTGGCCCTTTTATGACTGGTGGACTTCAACTCCCAGAATTCCTCAGCCAGGCATGCGTGGCCAAGTTTGAAGACCCCTGTCCTAAGGGCTCAGGTTAACCAGGGAGAGCCAAGCCCAGCAGGAACGTGGACCAAGGTGGAGAGAAAGGAACTTCAGACGCATTAGCAAGCTAGGTATTGAAATCCAGACAATGTGTTGCTGACAAAATATCAAGCACTTGTGATTATTAAAAAAAAACAAAAACTAATGTTGGGCCCAATTGTGGTGGTAAGTTGAGGACTGTCTGTAATTGTTTTACAGAGCACCCTGCTATGTCCAGGCCACCCTGGTTTTCCCTTCCCCACCACACACACACACACACACACACACACCCCACATTCCCTTGCTGGGCTCCAAAGTTCAGCTTCTCAAAACTGGGAGGGCAGCTGTTCAGTCTTGCAGATAAGTAAGGGCTGCTGTGTGACTTCAAGGCCGCTCCATCTCCTTTGAGCAACTTCTTCCAAAGAGAAGCCTGACATTCAGCAGACGGAGGGGGTCCCGCATGTTCTCCTGGAACCTGGCTTGGAACGCTGCCCCCCTCTCCCCCGTCGGACTATTTGCTATTTGCTATCTTTTGAAGGCAGATGATACCACTCTAATGGCAGAAAGTGAAGAGGAACTAAAGAGCCTCTTGTCGCGGGTGAAGAAGGAGAGTGCAAAATTTGGCTTGAAACTTAACATTAAGAAAACCAAGATCATGGCATCCGGCCCTCTCAATTCCTGGCAAATAGATGGGGAAGAAATGGAGGTAGTGACAGATTTTATTTTCCTGGGCTCCAAGATCACCGCAGACGGGGACTGCAGCCAAGAAATTAAAAGACGCTTGCTCCTGGGGAGGAAAGCCATGGCAAATCTAGACAGCACACTAAAAAGCAGAGACGTCACTCTACCAACAAAAGTGCGTATAGTCAAGGCAATGGTCTTCCCAGTTGCAATGTATGGCAGTGAAAGCTGGACCATAAAAAAGGCTGAGCGCCAAAGAATTGAAGCCTTTGAACTATGGTGCTGGAGAAGACTCCTGCCAGTCCCTTGGACTGCAAGGAGATCAAACCGGTCAGTCCTAGAGGAGATCAACCCCGACTGCTCTTTAGAAGGCCAGATCCTGAAGCTAAAACTCAAATACTTTGGCCACCTAATGAGAAGGAAGGACTCACTGGAGAAGAGCCTAATGCTGGGAAAGGTTGAGGGCAAGAGAAGAAGGGGACGACAGAGAATGAGGTGGCTGGATGGAGTCACTGAAGCAGTAGGCGTGAGCTTAAATGGACTCCAGAAGATGGTAGAGGACAGGAAGGCCTGGAGGAACGTTGTCCATAGGGTCGCGATGGGTCGGACACGACTTCGCAGCTAACAACAACAATCTTTTGAAGAGCCCCGATCCCTTTATTCATGAAATTCCGGGGTGGGGGGAGGAGGTTGATAAAGTCCCATTAATTCACTACACAACTGGCAATCGGAGGAGCAGTCTCAAGGCAGCTACTGTCACGATGAACTGGAAGGCCAGCAGAAATTTCCATTTTGGGGGGCGGGGGGGGCAGAGGGAGGATCCGATCTGCAGGCTGGCTTGCCCTGCAACAAAATGCCGCCCAGCCGATGAAAATCCAGAGCTCGGTTTGGTTTTGACGGGCAGGCTGCTGTCACCAGTGGAGAAATACTGGCATGTTTTATCTGCCCCGGAGAAGAAGGTGGATGCAATCCAGCCATCCCCAAGGGCCCACACAGGATGACGGATGGCAGGGCTTGGCGTTTGTGAGTTTGTAGGCGTGATGTTTCAATCAAGGACACGGACTAGAAAGAAATGAGACGGGGAGTGGGTGGCTGGATCCCCCCTTTGAAGGCATCTAAGCGTGCTTCTAGTTCAGAAGGCGGGCTTCGAGGAAGCTGCAAGATAAATTAACGGGGTTGTTATTTCGCACCTCCTTTCCTGAGCCTTGTACTCAGGGAAAGAAGCTTCTACAAGCTTTTTAAGTTGTAACTAAACCGTGGGCCAGTTTGGCGTGGAGAAGTCGCCAGGCAAGAAACCAGGAGGCGGTGAGCTCTAGCGCCACCTTCATCGTGACAGCCAGATGGATGACTTTGGGCCAATCAACAGGAGACAGTGAGTTCTAGTCCCACCTTAGGCAAGAAAGCCGGCTGGGTGACTTTGGGCCAGTCACCAGGAGACGGGGAGTTCTAGTCCCGCCTTAGGCAAGAAAGCCGGCTGGGTGACTTTGGGCCAGTCACCAGGAGACGGGGAGTTCTAGTCCCACCTTAGGCAAGAAAGCCGGCTGGGTGACTTTGGGCCAGTCACCAGGAGACGGGGAGTTCTAGCCCCACCTTAGGCAAGAAAGCCAGCTGGGTGACTTTGGGCCAGTCACCAGGAGACAGGGAGTTCTAGTCCCGCTTTAGGTATGAAAGCCTTGTTGGTAACTTTGGGTCAGTCCCTCTCAGTCCAACCCACCTCACAGGGTTGTTGTGGTGGGGAAAATAGGAGGAGGAAAGACGGTTGCTGTGTTTCCTGGAAAATAAAACCCAACCCGAAAGTAAGGCCGAGCGTGATTTTTACGCCTGCACCCAATGTAAGCCCCAGCCCCCAAATAAGCCCTAGTTAAAAGCCTGCTCATTCTGTCCCACTGCCTGGCTGCTCGCGGCCGCAATGGGGCAGGAGGGTGCGTGGCGTGCCAGTGCCGCTGCCACACCTGCACACCTCAGGGCCCCTGCCAACCACAATACCTAACCTTAACTCCTCCCCCTCCCCGGGAAGCCACAGTGCCTAACCCGAGCCCACAATGTCTAATCCTAATGTCCCCCCCCCCCGGCAACCACAATCCCTAATCCTAACCCCCCCCAGGGCAAACACAATGCCCAACCCTAATTCTAAATCCCCCACAGGAAACCACAATCCCTAACCTGAACCTTCTCCCCCCCCCCGGGCAACCACAGTGCCTAACCCTAACCCACAATGTCTAACCCTGATCTCCCCCCCCCGGGCAACCACAATGCCCAACCCTAATCCGAACCCACAATCCCTAACCTTAACCTCCCCCCACCCCCATGCAACCACAGTGCCTAAGCCTAACCCACAATGTCTAATCCTAATGTCTCCCCCACCCTCAGGCAATCACAATCCCTAACTTGAACCCACAATCCCTAATTTTAACCTCCCCCCCCCCGGGCAACCACAGTGCCTAACCGTAACCCACAATGTCTAATCCTAATCCTAATGTCCCCCCCAGGCAACCACAATCCCTAATCCTAACCGCCCCCCGAGGCAACCACAATGCCCAACCCTAATCCACAATGTCTAACCCTAATCTTAATCTCCCCCCCTGAGGGCAACCACAATGCTCAATCCTAATCCTAAATTCCCCCCCCCCCGGTGACCACAATCCCTAACTTGAACCCACAATCCCTAATCTTAACCTCCCCCCCTGGTCAACCACAATGCCTAACCATAACCCACAATGTCTAATCCTAATGTCCCCCCCCCCGGCAACCACAATCCCTAATCCTAACCCCCCCCAAGGCAACCACAATGCCCAACTCTAATCCACAATGTCTAACCCTAATCTCTCCCCCCCTCCCCAAGGACAACCACAATGCCTAATCCTAAATCCCCCCCCAGCTGACCACAATCCCTAACCTGAACCCACAATCCCTAACCTTAACCTCCCCCTCCCCCCAGGGCAACCACAATGCCCAACCCTAACCCACAATGCCTAACACTAAAAATCACACACACACCCAGGTCAACCACAATGCCCAACCCTCACCCTCGCCGACACCAAGCTTGACTCCCCTGACCAAAGGGTCAATTGAAAGGGAATCGTCTTTTGACCCCTAGACAGGATGAGTGCAAAAAGGAAGAGCTATTCCGTCGAGTTCAAAAAGGGCATCGCGGAGGACTCTCAGGGCCGGAACCTCAACGGCTTTCTGCCAAGAGAAGAAGTTGGGCCTCCGAATGGTCCGCAAATGGCGAGCGGAGTACGACAACCTCAGTCAGCAGGTGGAGGAGGGTAACACCAAGAAGCACAAGTGCGGATCCAGTCGGCGGCCCTTATTTCCCGAACTGGAAGGCAACATCTGTGCCTGGATTGCGGACAGGAGATCAAAAGCTTTGCTTGTGCGCAAGGGCTGACATTTGAGCCTTTGCCCTGGCGATGGCACCCCGCTTGGAAATATCCCCGGAAGAATTCAAAGCATCGCAACACTGGCTGGACGGCTTCCTTCAGCGGTATGAACGGTCTCTTAAGGAGATCGGCCAGGCTGTTCAAGCCGGAGGGTACGGGACTTAATTAACAGTGCGCCTGCGTTCAGGTCTTTTCTGGATGGCCTTGACTCTTCTAAACACCAACTCTTTCCCACACCATTGCCATGGATGAAACTGTTGTGATTCAGTGTCAGCCTGTGCTCTCAGCAGCTGAGTCTGAGGAATCTGAGGAGGAGGAGGAGGAGGGGTTTGGAGAGCCTTCGGTGTCGGAGGGAGGCTCTGATGCACTGCAGCCTGGCCCCTCCAGTCGTGTTCCTCACAAGGCTCAGCTGTGTGAGGAGGAGGTGTCGGACTCAGAGGAGTCACAGCTGACTCTGTTCAGAGACGCTAGAAGCAGAAGGCAATCCAGCAGAGCAGAGCAGAGAAAATCAGTGAGGCAACTCAGTGAGAGGAGGAGAAGGCATTGAGAAGCCACGCCTTGGGACTAAGAATAAAAGGGGACGGTGTGGGTGGGGCTGGTTGCTGAAGGCAACCGTTCGGAGACATTCAAAGAGAATCCTGGTCTCTTCTTGCTAATCTGTTTGACTCTTGTTTGACTCTTGTTGGATGTTTTGAATCATGCATTTTTGGTTGAAGAAAATATTCTGCTGCTTTTTTTGTTTGAAAGACTTCATTATTTGGAACTGTAAATAAATTTGGGTTGGGTTTTTCCCAGCCTATTGATTGTTAAAAGGAAAAAGGGGTTGTCCCTGACACACACACAGGGCCGGTCGTAGACTGGAACAGAAGAGAAACCGCGGCGTACATGGGCCAAGGATCTCAAAACGGCAACGGATCGGAGGGCTGCCTCGTCAATCTACACTCCCTCCACAGCGGTTGTGAAAGTGCACGGGTTACCTGCAATTTGGGGCAAGTCGTCTGGGCGGAAATAAAGCCCTAGCTCTGATCGTCACCACTAAGGCCCCCAAAAGATAAGACTGAACGTGTTTCCAGGCCTTTGTGTTCTTGAAACTGAAAAAGCCTGATGCACACAAGCAGTTGATAAGGAAGTGGGTCGATTTCGATGCTCCCATTGGTTTGGCCAGGTGGCCAAAGAGGTCTGCTAGTCTGGGATTCCACCGAGAGAAGAAGAAATAGTGAAATAGTGTTTCCCACAGAAACGACCGCCTATCTCCAGACTCCTGATATGGGCTATCTCCAGACTCCTGATATGGAGCCGTCCTGGGACCGTTTTGCACGGGGAAATCAAGGACTGCGTTGAAAGGAGAAGGCAGAGAAAGCCCTGTGGAAGCTTTGCGAAGCCTGGCCTAGCAGAGGTCGTGACTCAGGCAAAAAAATCATGGGATAAAATCGCTGGCAGTTGCGTTGCCAACGCATCGTGAGCAGGCTACAGGGACAAGGAGTGCTCAATTAAGGAGAGCTGTCTTGCTGGACCTGAGAGATTGGGGCCAACGGTTCTTGGAGTTGCAAGAAATTCAGGCCAGAATCTGGGGTTTGGAGAGCTATGACAGTGTTCCAGAAGATGATGATGTGATTGTGTTTTTTTGAATAAACGTAGAATGTCGTACATCAGCATTGTGGTTGCCCTGTGGGGGAAGGGGAGTTAGGGTTAGGGGGTTGTGTCTGCCCTGCAGTGTGGGTGTTAGGGCAGGGGTCCCCAACCCCAGGTCTGTGGACTGGTACCGGGCCTTGGCATGCCAGCAACCGGTCCGCACAAACCAGCAAAGCCCCATCCGCGGGATGCAGGCAGCAGACAAAACCACGCAACCCTCTGGTCCGTGGAAAAACCTCTCTCCACGGAACCAGTCCCTGGTGCCCCAAAAGGTTGGGGACCTCTGTGTTAGGGTTAGGGATTGTGGTTGCCCTGGAGGGGGTTTAGGGTTAGACAGGGGGGAGCTGGCTGTGAGACCCCTGAGGTGCGCCGGTGTGTGGGGCAGCTCCACTCCACCGCCACTTGCCTCACTTCCCAGCGGCGGCACTAGCCCACTGGACTCGCCACACGGCCACCTCACCACGACAATCCTTCAGTTATCCACACACTTCTCCTCCCCTGAAGGGCGCATTCCACCGGCACCGCTACTGCCTCCCGGGCGTCTGCCCTGGGGAAGCCCTATACCAGTGATGGCGCACCTTTTAGAGACCAAGTGCCCAGGCTGCAACCCAAAACCCACTTATGTGTCATCGGGTGCTGGGTGGGCGTGGCCCATTGGGTGGGCGTGGCTGCGGTGGTAACGGCAGACTGGATGGGACTAAAAAGTTCAATCAATCAATTCCAACGTTGCGATATCTTTTTTTTTTCTGCGCGAAGTTGAAATCGATTGATTGATGGAACCCTTTTTTTTTTTTTTTTTTTTTTTGCACACGGCGGCGGAGGGAGGCCTAAAAGCGAAAAGGTTTTATAAAACTCAGCTGAAGGCCTAGGACTGGGGCGACGGCGCGCGTGCCCACAGAGAGGGCTCTGCGTGCCCGCTGTGGCACGCGTGCCATAGGTTCGCCACCATGGCCCTAAAAGCTGTTGCAAGCAGCCGGTGGGACGGAGTGAGCAGGCAGCCACGCGGGCTCCCACTGAACAAGGCTGCCGCTTCCGCTGGGCAATCTTCGGACCCCGGGCCTGGCTGCCTCTCGTACATGGAAAAGGCTCTCTTTCTAGAAGGAGAATGCACAGAGCAGAGTAGCAGAGCTGGAAGGGACCTTTGGAGGTCATCTAGTCCAGCCCCCTGCTCAGGCAGGAAACCCTATATACTATTTCAGACAAATGGCTGTCCAGTCTCTTCTTAAAAACTTCCAGTGTTGGAGCATTCACCCCTTCTGGAGGCAGGTTGTTCCACTGGTTAACTGTTCTCACTGTCAGGATGTTTCTCCTTAGTTCTAGGTTGCTTCTCTCCTTGATTAGTTTCCATCTATTTTGCTTCTTCTTGTCCTGCCTTCAGGCGCTTTGGAGAACAGCTTGACTCCCTCTTCTTTGGGGCAGCCCCTCAAATTTTGGAAGACTGCTATCATGTCCCCCCTTGTCCTCTTCGTTAAACTAGACAAGTTTAAGTTCTTGGTTTGTTTAAATATTTCAGTCCTCCCTTTACCACCACAGCTATACAATTTTTTAATAATAATAATAATAATGAGAAGGAGAAGGAGAAGAAGAAGCTGGAAGGGACCTTGGAGGTCATCTAGTCCAACCCCCTGCTCAGGCAGGAAACCCTATACCATTTCAGACAAATGGCTGTCCAGTCTCTTCTTAAAAACTTCCAGTGCTTCTGGAGGCAGGTTGTTCCACTGGTTAATTGTTCTCACTGTCAGGAAGTTTCTCCTTAGTTCTAGGTTCCTTCTCTCCTTTTCTCTCCTTTTCTAAGCATTGTTTCTTGTCTTGTTGTCTTTCTTGTTGAGAAAGCAGCACAGACCTGACGCTTAGTAAACCCACAGTCCCTCCTATCCTCCCTCACCCAAATTCATCCTAAAGGGTCTTCGCCTCACAAGTCTCAAAGATTAAAAAGATAAGGCCTTTTCAGCATCTGTGACAAGAGCTGAGGAGAGGGATGGGTGATCATGGATTGTCTCACCCAGGGGTCCCCAACCGGTGGGCCACACCCTAGTACCGGTCCATGGCCTATTGGCTACCAGCCTGCGGGAATGGCTGGCGACAGCCTCCCCACCCGCGCTAGTGCTGCCGTGGGGGCGCTAGCGGTCCCGTTTGTGTATGCATGGGGGCGCTGGTGCCACCACCAGCACCGCCGCGCCTGTGCCCGTTTTGCACACGCGCATACATTTCCCTGCTCCTCCCTTTTCCTCCGGGCCACCAATCCAGAAAGGTGGGGGAGCTCTGGTGTCACCTCCAGCATAAGCAAAGATCACTTCGTTACACCCAAGGGGATCCTTGGATGATCCACCTTCCCCTTGGCAATTTTAAGATGCGTGGATTTCAGCTCCAGAATTTCCCAGCCAGCCATGGGAAAGTCGAGTAATCCAGGTATGAGGCATTGCAGGTATCTGCACAGGTAGTCCTGGACTTACAACAGCTCATTTAGTGACCATCTGAAGTTACATTGGCACCGAACAAAAGTGATTTCGGACCGTTTTTCATAGTTCACGAGCATTGCGGCGTCCCCACGGGTCAAATGACTCGCACTTATGACGATTGCAGTGTCCTGAGGTCACGTGACCTTCCGTGTTACTAACTTAACAACTGCAGCGATTGATTTAACGACTGTGGCAAGAAAGGTCGTAAAATCGGGCCGAATTCGCTCAGCAAATGTCCCGCTTCACAAACTTGGGACTCAACTGTGGTCGTAAGTCGAGGAGTACCTGTAAGCGGATAGATCATTTGAACTAAGCCTGGTCCTCAATACGCTCTCCGGAATTCAGCAGCCCACTCCACTTTTCCCAGTGTCCAAAATGCAGACCCTTTTCGTAATTATAGCATTCTCTGAAACCTATTAATGCGGGAAGTGTATAATTTTTCAAATAAGTCAAGCAACACAGCACACCCATTTCTGGCCTTCACATTGCTAGAGTTAGGCATGAGAATGTGAAGGTCAGTCCAAGTTACAATTTTCTTTTAACCTCTATTTCCGGTTTTGTTCCTTCGGGGCTTTAGAAGCCTAGTAACCCTCAATTATTTTGTCACTAAAAAACTAATTAAGAGTAGATCACCGCTTCCATCGAATATTGGAGAGACCAGAGTTCAGGAGTCAGTTTAATGCAGAGGTTATGATGGTGGCTTAGAAACCAGGAGACGGAGAGTTCTAGTCCCGCCTTAGGCGTGAAAGCTGGCTGGGTTGGTGATTTTGAGCCAATCACCAGGAGACGGAGAGCTCTAGTCCCGCCTTAGGCGTGAAAGCTGGCTGGCTGGGTGATTTTGAGCCAATCACCAGGAGACGGAGAGTTCTAGTCCCGCCTTAGGCGTGAAAGCTGGCTGGCTGGGTGATTTTGAGCCAATCTCCAGGAGACGGAGAGTTCTAGTCCCGCCTTAGGCATGAAAGCTGGCTGGCTGGGTGATTTTGAGCCAATCACCAGGAGACGGAGAGTTCTAGTCCCGCCTTAGGCGTGAAAGCTGGCTGGCTGGCTGATTCTGAGCCAATCACCAGGAGACGGAGAGTTCTAGTCCCGCCTTAGGCATGAAAGCTGGCTGGGTGTCTTGGGGCCAGTCCCCCTCTTTCACTCCCACCCACTCCTCATAGGGTTGTTGTAGGGAAACTCGGAGGAGGACGTATTATTCACCACCTTGAGTTATATATAAAGCAATAAAGGCGGGATAAAAATCTGATCAGGTAAATCTTTTATTCTGCCAATGCCTGTTTTCCCTTTGGGGCAATTCCTCTGGGGCAACCTCAAAACACTCCTTTTCCACCAGGCTGACCTGGACTGACAGGCATTTTAATTAATTATATTTAGAATTTTTAATTTATTTTTAGTTTTTAATTTTAATTTATTGCACAGATGATTTTAATTTTATTTTTATCTTGATTTCTGTACTTATTATATGTTTTGTGTTAGCCGCCCTGAGTCCTTCGGGAGATAGGGCGGGATATAAATCCCATCAATCAATAAATAAATAAATAAACCTGCCAGGATCAAGCAGAGTTGGAGTCAATTGGGGATAGATCCAGAACCAGAAACATGGAGGGATGAATGCTTTTTGCCCTCCAGTGTCCTGTCCTCCCTGATATCCGCAGTCGCAAGACTGCACTTCGGGTCCTGAGCATCCCACGGTCATGTGACTTGATTTTACGTTTTGCTGGAAACTGGCATTTCCTTCTGGTTTTCAGCAACACTGCACCCGCTCAGCTTAGCGAACTATTGCCTTGCTTAACAACCCCACAGTTTCCTTAACAACCATGGCCAACAAATGGGTCAGTTCCACGGATGACTTGATTTACGACTGTCTCCCCCCCCCCCCCCGTTTGCAACTCAAGGGCTCCCTTTAAATGATTCCGGGTGCCTGGTAACCATCAAGAATGATACAAAAGTACAAAAGAGTAATAGAAGGACTATACACAGGTAATCCTCGACTTTATAATCATTCGTTTATTTTTTATTTTTATTTATTTTAATTCCATTTATATCCCGCCCTTCTCCGAAGACTCAGGGCGGCTTACAAGCTTAGCAGTAGCCTTCATTCTATGTATATGCCTGCTTATTAGGGCTTTCACACACACACCCCAAGCGGCATTTTTACAAAGTCAGCTTATTGCCCCCCAACAATCTGGGTCCTCATTTTACCTACCTCGGAAGGATGGAAGGCTGAGTCAACCTTGAGCCTGGTGGGATGCGAACCTGCACTAATTGCAGGCAGCTGGTGTTACTTAAGGAGGCATTAGCTCACTGCTCCACCAAGGCTCTTGGTTTAGTGACTGCTCAAAGTTACAACAGCATTGAAAATAGCGATAAGGAGAACGGCCTAGTTTTAAACATTGGAAAAACCAAAGAGATGATTGTCGGCTTCAGAAAAGGCAGGCACAGCCACAGTCCTCTGTGCGTTAATGTTTCACCTGTGGAGGTGGTTACCAGCATCAAATTCCTGGGTGTGCAGCTAACAAGTAGGCCGGCCTGGTCGCTCAACAGCGAGACACTGGTGAAGTGGGCAGAGCAGCGCCTGCATTTCCTGCGTCGCATGAGAAAAGCCCATCTTCCTTCCCCCGTCCTCACCACTTTCTACAGAGGGACGACGGAGAGCATCCCGTCATACGGCATCGCAGTCTGGTTTGGAAGCATCCCTGCTTCGGACAGGAAGGCGGTGCAGAGAGTGGTGAGGACGGCAGAAAAGATCATTGGCAGTTCCCTCCCTCCCATCCAGGACGTGGCACATAAGCATTCCTTGAACAGGGTCCGCAAGATTGTCTGGGACACGACTCATCCTCTTTACAACCTGTTTTCCTTGTTACCTTCTGGCAGGGGGGGGCTCCGAAGTATCCGAAGCAGAACATCCAGACTCAGTCCCACTTTTGTCCCATACAGTATTAACCTTGTGAACTCTCAAGCTTCCTCTTTTCATTATTTATTTATTTATTTAGATTTATATACCGCCCTTTCCCGAAGGACTCAGGGCGGTTTACAGGATATTTAAAAGAAAATCAATACAAAAGTTAAAAACTATTCGGGATGGACAGTGATTAATACTTATATGTTATTTATATGTAAGGGTATAGGTCTATACATATATTGTATATAGCATGTTTAAATGTGTGTTATGTATGTGTACACTCTTGAGAGCAAGAAACTAAATTTCATTTTCAATGTGTCCCATTGTGCCCACAGTAATAAAACTGACAAGGCTATCTATCTATCTATCTACCTATCTACCTATCTACCTACATCTATCTATCTATCTCTACCTACCCACCTACCTACCTCTATCTATGTATATCTATCTATCTATCTATCTATCTATCTATCTATCTATCTATCTATCTATCTATCTATCTATCTATCTATCTATCTACCTCCATCTATCTATATCTATCTATCTACCTACCTATCTACCTACATCTATCTATCTCTACCTACCTACCTACCTCTATCTATCTATCTATCTATCTATCTATCTATCTATCTATCTATCTATCTATCTATCTATCTATCTATCTATCTATCTATCTATCTCTACCTACCTACCTCTACCTACCTCTATCCATCCATCTACCTACCTACCTACATCTATTTATCTGTCTATCACCATTTGCAACCTTCCCTTCCATCTTTCAACAAGTCAGTGGGGAAACCCTGTTAGCTTAACAACCGCATAATTCACTAAACAGCTGCAGCTACTGATCTGCTTAACTGTTGTGGCAAAAAACGAGATCGTAAGAGAGGGTAAAACTCTCTTAGCCACCGCCTTGCTTTGCTTAGCGGTGGAAATTGGGGGGGGGGAGGGGGAGGGGCTCAGTTGCGGCCGTAAATTGAGGACCGCCTGTAAAAGTCTGAAATTTGTCGACCACCCGATGATCCCCGCAGGAGAATGCCGGCCGAAGTTGCGCAACCCCAAAGCCAGAGGGGAAAGGAAGAAGAAGAAGAAGCTGCCGCTGCACGAGCTGCTTCCTCCCCTCCTCCTGCCCCAGCCCTGCGCGCCAAAGGACGAGCGGCAGCATCCACAGCCCAGCCCTCCGGCGGAAGGAAGGCCCGAGAGGGCCAGGCACCCGGCCGAAGACAGCCAGCCCCTCATGCCCAACCTCAGCGCCCTCTCTTCCGAAGGTCCCGTCGACGAGGACGAGTCCAAGCAGCGGCCCATCATCCCCATGCTCTACGTGGTGCCCCAGTGCAACAAGGCCGCCGCGGAGAAGAAACGCCTGACCTGCCAGGAGGTCTTTGAGCGGTTCGTGAAGAAGGACCAGATGCCCTCGCTGGAGCTGGACGTGAAGGACGACGACGGCGGCAGCGTCAAAGGAGAGAGCGCCGAGGGGGCTGCCGAGCCCAGTAAATTGCAGGTGAGTCCCGGTCGACATCCAGCCTTACAAAGTTAGAGCCTTGCGAAGAACAGAGTCAGAAGGGACCTTGGCGGTCTTCTAGTCCAACCCCCCCCTGCTCAAGCAGGAAAAAACCTACGCCAGGGGTCTTCAAACTTGGCCCTTTCCTGACTTGTGGACTTGCAGCTCCCAGAATTCCTGGCTGAGGAATTCTGGGAGTTGAAGTCCACAAGTCATCAAAGGGCCAAGGTTGAAGACCCCTGCCCTAGGTCATTATCAATAAGTGGCTGTCCAGTCTCTTCTTAAAATCTGCCAAGGATGGGGCACCCGCCACTTCCGGTGGCAAGCTGTTCCACTGGTTAATTGTTCTAACTGTCAGGAAGTTTCTCCTTAGTTCTAGGTTGCTTCTCCCCTTGATTAGTTTCCATGTGTTGCTTCTTGTCCTGCCTTCGGGTGCTTTGGAGAATAGGTGGACAACCCGCCCCCCTCTTCTTTGAGGCAGCTTCTTAGATATTTGACATGATAGCAGCCTTCCAGTATCTCAGGGGCTGCCCCAAAGAAGAGGGAGTCAAGCTATTCTCCAAAGCAGCTGAAGGCAGGACAAGAAGCAACGGATGGAAACTAGTCAAGGAGAGAAGCAACCCAGAACTAAGGAGAAATTTCCTGACAGTTAGCACAATTAACCAGTGGAACAGCTTGCCTCCAGAAGCTGTGGGTGCTCCATCACTGGAGGTTTTTAAGAAGAGACTGGACAGCCATTTGTCTGAAATGGGGTAGGTTCTCCTGCCTGAGCAGGGGGTTGGACTAGAAGACCTCCAAGGTCCCTTCCAAATCTTGTGATTCTGTTATTCTATTCTGTTAACTCGGACCTAGTGTGTAGACCTGCTAATCTTACCTTTCTGGGTTAAAAATTTTTCTATGCCTTTTTTTTTCCCCCTCATTGTTTCTTCTTTTATTAAAACTCGGAAAATTCACACGGTTTGGTTACGGGTGGGAAAAGGTCATGTATTTTTAATGCACGATTTGAAACCATAGCATGTCTACCCGGGTCACAGGGCCCATTTGAAATCTCTTAAATGTCTTGTCTACCTTTTTTTGCAATCCCTGAGGTGTTAAGACCTTGCTGAATTTATTGCCTAGAAATTGCAAATATGGGCTCTTCCTGTTCCAAACTGCTTCAAAACGAGCTGGCTAGCTTCTTTGTCCCTAAGTGTGTTATTCTCCTCTTCTTTTTTCTGCTCGTTTCATACTTCTCTCCCCTGCCCTTAGAGCTGTAGAAGAAGAGATAAACTTAATATTTGTTTGACCTTGCCGTTTGTGGCTTGGCTGGCAACTGGGTAGGATGGACACAAAAGGAAGTCAGCTCCTCGGGCTTAGCGCTTCGGCTGCTTTGATAACAGTTTGGGGGGGGGGGCGTGGGGAAACATTCTACCTTAGTCATTTTTTTTAAAAAAAGAAATGATCATAATATCGAAATCTTACTTGTAAGATGTCTTATGGATTGCATGTTTTGTCAGTCCGTGGAGGTGTATGGTGTGGACATCAGCCTCACCCTTTTGTTAGACCATGCGGTACAGTGTTTGGGTTGTGTGGTTCAAAAAGCTTCGCTTGGCAGAGCGAAATATAATATTTTCAAATGAAAACATTCCTCCTCTCTGCCTTCCTGCTGCTTTTTTTTTTTCCTTTCTCCCCTAAGCGTGCAAGAGTGTCTTACAATCTTCCCATTGGTTTGTCCCTAGTGCGGCCTCAACGACAGGGGTTTTCAAACCTGTGGATAGATTTGAACCCGGTTCGTTTTTCAGGCACTACTACAGCCCAATCTCATTTGTCAAAAAAAAATAAAATGCAACTTTGGACATTGCTCCACGTGTGACTGTTTTAGGAAGGCCGGACTTCCTTTTGAGGCAGAGAAATTGAACGGCGCGGTTCCTCCCTATCCTAAAAGGTTTATTCTTTTAAAGGTGTGTCCGTCTCCCCCGCCCCCCCCCCCTCACTCAGAGCTGGACCCTTTCCTGAGAATGCCACAATCACCAGCAAATTCAACTGTGAGGTTTTAAGAAATCACCTTTTGATGACAGGATAGGATGGATTGGTTAAAAGTACATGGCTTCTCGGTGATAGCGTGTGACATAATTCTCCCCTGGTTTGGAAGTTGGTTCACTTTCCTTCTGAGATGTGAAGCAAAACAGAAGGAAGAAATCCAGTAGGAATGTCCATCCATCCGTCCGTCCGTCCATCAAAACATAGAAAATGACAGCAGAAAAATGCCTAATGACCCATCGAGTTTGCTTTTTTTGTTTTTGTTTTATTTATTTTAATTATTATTTTTATATATATTTTTATTATTATTATTATTATTATTATTATTATTATTATTATTATTATTATTATTATTATTATTATTATTATTATTATTATTATTATTATTATTACCAGATGATGGATGGATGTTTATCCCAAGCATGTTTAAACTGGGTTACAAATGAACTCAGTTACTCCATCCATCCATCCATCCATCCAAACATACAAAACTGGTGGCAGAAAAAAGACCTACTGGCCCATTGAGTCTGTTCTTTGTCTTTGTTTTTCTTTTTAACTTATTTATTATTTTTTCTTTATTTTTATATTTTATTTTTTATTTTCAATTTTTTGACAGATGACGGACATGTGTTTATCCCAAGCATGTTTAAACTCAGTTATTGACGATCTGTTACTCCATCCACCCACCCACCCATCCATCCATCCATTCAGAGTCATGTGACAATAAGAGGGGGGCCATTTACATCTAATAAATAAATTAAATAAAACTTCATCCATTCAATCTATATGGACACCTCGTTTGACTTCCTCAGTGTCACCTTGAACAAAGCACTCGATGGCTGCCTTCCATATCAGTGGCTATGCAGGAAGTCTTCAATACAGGAATGTAAGGGAACTTCTTCGTTAACAGTCATATGACATAATGGTCAAAAAGTGGGTAGGTCACATAACCTAGGGGTCCCCAACCCCCCCACCCCATCCCAAGGCTATGGACCGGTATCGGTCCATAGCCTATTAGGAATCGGGCCGCACAGCTGGAGTTGAGCTGTAGGTGAACGAAGTCGCGCATGTGCGAGATCTAGGTTGCACGCTCCTCCTCCCCACCCCGGTTCCGTGGGGGAAAGAAAACACGTCTTCCATGAAATAGGTAAAAGGTAAAGATTCCCCCGCACATGCGTGCTAGTCGTTTCCGACTCTAGGGGACGGTGCTCATCTCCGTTCCAAAGCCGAAGAGCCAGCGCTTGTCCGAGGACGTCTCCGTGGTCATTTGGCTGGCATGACTAGACGCCAAAGGCGCACGGAACGCTGTTACCTTCCCACCGGAGTGGTCCCTATTTTTCTACTTGCATTTTTACGTGCTTTCGAACTGCTAGGTTGGCAGAAGCTGGGACGAGTAACAGGCGCTCACTCTGCTACGTGGCACTCGGGATTCGACCCGCCAAACTGCCGACCTTCTGATCGACAAGCTCAGCGTCCTAACCCGCTGAGCTACCGCGTCCCTATGAAATAGGTACCTGGTGCTAAAACGGTTGGGGGACTGCTGACATAGCCCACCCAATTTTATGACCCTTTTTGCAGCGGTCGGTAAGTGTCGTAAAGCCCCCGTTGTTCGCTACGGCGCAGTTTCGCCTGAAAACCCAAACTAACTTGTGCTTTTCAGCAAACCTGGCGATGCAATGCAGTCGTGTGACTGCGGGACGTTGCAAACGGCCACGCCCGTCTAGTCTGGCCGAGGGACCCTGTTGGAACTCCCTTTTTTTGCAATAAGTTCTATCTTGGAACAGTCCTAAACCCAGTTATCTGAGAACTACTGGCAAGCCATTCCCGGCATCTCCCGACAGGCCCCCAACCTGGAGAGCCCCCAGACGTAAGGTTGAATTTGTCGTATTTAAAGTCACTTTCCGGCGCAGTTTATTAATAGACGTTTCTAACAGCTCCCGGGGCAGGTTCTTTCTCTGTGTCCTTCTCGTCCAAGTCTTGTTTTTGTTTTTTTGTGTGGTTTTTTTGTCCTTTTCGTGTTGGCGGTCCTACTTATAAATAACTCAGTCCCACCTGTCAGTGACTCAGTTGCCCCCACTGAGAGTCAGAAAGGCAAGAGAATGGCTTAGTGGTAACGCTTGTGCAATCAATAAATCTTTGAGCCACAAAGACAATGAGGGAAGCAGAAGCTAAAACTTCTGAAAAATGGTGGCAAGAATTGGGTACGTCTAGTTTAATGGGACGCGGTGGCTCAGTGGGTTAGGATGCTGAGCTTGTCGATCAGAAGGTCGGCAGTTTGGCGGGTCGAATCCCGAGTGCCGCGTAACAGAGTGAGCACCTATTACTCGTCCCAGCTTCTGCCAACCTAGCAGTTCGAAAGCACGTAAAAATGCAAGTAGAAAAATAGGGACCACTCCGGTGGGAAGGTAACAACAGCGTTCCGTGCGCCTTTGGCGTCTAGTCATGCCGGCCACGTGACCACGGAGACGTCCTCGGACAAGCGCTGGCTCTTCGGCTTTGAAAGAGAGATGAGCACCGGCCCCTAGAGTCGGAAACGACTAGCATGCATGTGCGGGGGAACCTTTACCTTTACCTTTAGTTTAATGCAAAGAAGGATTAGGGGTGACATGAGAGCGGTCTTCCAGTATTTGAGGGGCTGCCCCAAAGAAGAGAGTGGGTGGGTATCAAGCTATTCTCCAAAGCCCCTGAAGGCAGGACAAGAAGCAACAGATGGAAACTCATCAAGGAGAGAAGCAACCTGGAACTAAGGCGAAACTTCCTGACAGTGAGGACAATTAATCAGTGGAACCACCTGCCTCCAGAAGTTTGTGAATGCTCCAACACTGAACGTTTTTAAGAAGAGATTGGACAGCCATTTGTCTGAAATAGTATAGAGTTTCCTGCCTGAGCAGAGGGGGTTGGACTAGAAGACCTCCAAGGTCCCTCCCAACTCTGTTATTCTGAGAACAATTAACCAGCGGAACAGCTTGCTTTTGGAAGTTGTGGCTCCTCCAACACTGGAGTTTTTAAAGAAGAGACTGGACAAGCATTTGTCTGAAATAGTGCAGAGTTTCCTGCCTTAGCAAGGGGGTTGGACTAGAAGACCTCCCAAGGTCCCTTCCAACCCTTGTTATTCTCTTGATTCTGTTAATATTCCTTCTGTTACAAGCCTTCCAAACCCCTTACGCAGGCCAAAAGAACAAGGAAAGAGGCCTTTTTCTTCTTCTGTCTCTCAAAACATGCCATCTGTGCAAATTGCGGTGAATAAACCGCACAGTCGTAAAGCTTGATGGCATGTTTTGAGACACGGAAGAAGAAAAAGGCTTCTTCCTTGTTCTTTTGGCCGTAAAGGTAAAGGTAAAGGTTCCCCCGCACATACGTGCAACTGTAGGGGCCGGTGCTCATCTCTGTTTCAAAACCGAAGAGCCAGCGCTTGTCCGAGGACGTCTCCGTGGTCATGTGGCCGGCATGACTAGAAGCCAAAGGTGCACGGAACGCTGTTCCCTTCCCACCGGAGTGGTCCCTATTTTTCTACCTGCATTTTTACGTGCTTTCGAACTGCTAGGTTGGCAGAAGCTGGGACGAGTAACAGGCGCTCACTCTGCTACGCGGCACTCGGGATTCGACCCGCCAAACTGCAGCAACCTTCTCTGAGTGCAGGTAGTCCTCAACTTAACAATCGTTCCTTTGGTGACTGCTCAAAAGTTCCAACGGCCCTAAAAAGAAGCGACTTACGTTTTTCACACTTAAAGACTGTTGCAGCATCCCCCATGGTCACCTGATTGTAATCGGGGCACTTGGCTCGTATTTATGACGGTTGCACTGTCCCAGGGTCATGGCATCACCGTTTAGTGCAGGGATAGGCAACCTTGGCCCTTTTATGACTGGTGGACTTCAGCTCCCAGAATTCCTGAGCCAGCCATGCTGAGGGGAAAGGGAGAGGTTTTCAAGCTGAGCCACGCTGGCTGAGGAATTCTGGGAGTTGAAGTCCACCAGTCATGAAGGGGCCATAGTTCCCCTCATGCTGGCTCGGGAATTCTGGGAGTTGAAGTCCACAAGTCATGAAGGGGCCATAGTTCCCTCATGCTGGCTCGGGAATTCTGGGAGTTGAAGTCCACGAGTCATGAAGGGGCCATAGTTCCCCCATGCTGGCTCGGGAATTCTGGGAGTTGAAATCCACGAGTCATGAAGGGGCCATAGTTCCCTCATGCTGGCTCGGGAATTCTGGGAGTTGAAGTCCACGAGTCATGAAGGGGCCATAGTTTCCTCATGCTGGCTCGGGAATTCTGGGAGTTGAAGTCCACGATTCATGAAGGGGCCATAGTTCCCTCATGCTGGCTCGGGAATTCTGGGAGTTGAAGTCCACGAGTCATGAAGGGGCCATAGTTCCCTCATGCTGGCTCGGGAATTCTGGGAGTTGAAGTCCACGAGTCATGAAGGGGCCATAGTTCCCTCATGCTGGCTCGGGAATTCTGGGAGTTGAAGTCCACGAGTCATGAAGGGGCCATAGTTCTCTCATGCTGGCTCGGGAATTCTGGGAGTTGAAGTCCACGAGTCATGAAGGGGCCATAGTTCCCCCATGCTGGCTCGGGAATTCTGGGAGTTGAAGTCCACAAGTCATGAAAGGGCCATAGTTCCCTCATGCTGGCTCGGGAATTCTGGGAGTTGAAGTCCACGAGTCATGAAGGGGCCATAGTTCCCCCATGCTGGCTCAGGAATTCTGGGAGTTGAAGTCCACGAGTCATGAAGGGGCCATAGTTCCCCCATGCTGGCTCAGGAATTCTGGGAGTTGAAGTCCACGAGTCATGAAGGGGCCATAGTTCCCTCATGCTGGCTCGGGAATTCTGGGAGTTGAAGTCCACGAGTCATTAAGGGGCCATAGTTCCCTCATGCTGGCTCGGGAATTCTGGGAGTTGAAGTCCACGAGTCATGAAGGGGCCATAGTTCCCCCATGCTGGCTCGGGAATTCTGGGAGTTGAAGTCCACAAGTCATGAAAGGGCCATAGTTCCCTCATGCTGGCTCGGGAATTCTGGGAGTTGAAGTCCACAAGTCATGAAAGGGCCATAGTTCCCTCATGCTGGCTCGGGAATTCTGGGAGTTGAAGTCCACGAGTCATGAAGGGGCCATAGTTCCCCCATGCTGGCTCAGGAATTCTGGGAGTTGAAGTCCACGAGTCATGAAGGGGCCATAGTTCCCCCATGCTGGCTCAGGAATTCTGGGAGTTGAAGTCCACCAGTCATCAAAGAGCCAAGGTTGCCTTCCCCTGGGTTAGACTCTTTCCAGCCAGCTTCCAACACGCAAAGCCAGTTACAGCATCTGCTTAACGACCCTGTGAGAGTCACCTAACAACTGCAGGTCATAAAATGGGGCAAAACTCACAACAACTACCTCGTTTAGCCAGGGGAATTGCGGCTGTTGGTTAAGGGCGACCTGTACTTTGGTAAGTCTCCTGCTTTCAAGCCTTGCTCTCCTTCCTGAGGTGTTATAAACCAAGGCAAAGAGAGGGAAGGAATTATCATTTTGGGATTTGTTTCCCCGAATCCTCTTGTTATCGAGTTTATTTTAACTTGAATTCAACAGATGTGACGGGTGAGCTCCGAGCTACACCTCTTCCCAACTCATCACTACCCAGAACGTCAGAACGTTCTCTTTTTTTTCAACTAGGCAAAAAAAAAAAGTTATTGAAATTAGGGCAATTTTTGCTTATTCTTTTAAAATTATTCACTTGGCCTCAGCTATACGTCTGACCTAGCTGATATTGCTACTCTATAGAAATCGCCTGTTTAGACCCAGGGTCCGTAACCATCCTGACATTAATTGCACTCCCAGTTGCATCTCTAACTGAAGACAAGTTTTCGTGAAAAAGAGGAGAGCGGACAGGGAAGAAAGAGAAATCGATTTAAGGCACCAGGCCGGAAAGTGGGAGATCCTGACTTCCATGTTCTGCCTTAGCCAGAAAAGCCGGCTGAGTGAGGGAAAAATAGCAGGAAGAAGGAGTGTAGGATAGTTTTGCTGCCTTGAGGTGTTTGTAAAAAATAATAAAGGTGAGGAAGGAAGGAAGGAAGGAAGGAAGGAAGGAAGGAAGGAAGGAAGGAGGGAAGGAAGGAAAGAAAAAGGAAAGGAAGGAAGGAAGGAAAGAAGAAAAAGGAAAGAAGGAAGGAAAAAGGGAAGGAAGGAAAGAAAGGAAAAGAAAAAAGGGAAGAAGGAAGGAAAAAGGGAAGAAGGGAAGGAAGGAAAGAAAAAGGAAAGGAAGGAAAAGGGAAGAAGGAAAGCAAAAGGAAGGAAGGAAAAAGGGAAGAAGGGAAGAAGAAAAAGGAAGGGAAGGAAGAAGGGAAGAAAAGGAAGGAAGGAAAGAAGAAAAAGGAAAGAAGGAAGGAAAAAGGGAAGAAGGAAAGGAAGGAAGAAAAAAAGAGAAAGAAAGATTCTTTGATCACCATTGTTACTAATGTAAACACCTGACCTCATTCCCACACTCTCTTTAGGCCGAGCATGGGACAGAGAGATCATACATTTATTTATTTATTTATTTTATTTAGTTGCATTTATATACAGCCCTATTCCCTGAGGACTCAGGGCGGTTTACAGGGAATTAAAAATCCACCATACAAAAGTTAAAAAACCAATTAAAAAATATTAAATTACCCTGTATACATTAAAACCCGGATTAAAAATTTCTCCTCAGCCTGGGCCTGAGAGCTCAAAGAGCCAGGTCTTCAGGCCCCGGCGGAATGATCGGAGGTCGGGGGCAGTCCTCAGCTCCACCGGCAGCTGGTTCCAGAGGGCAGGCGCTCCCACAGAGAAGGCCCTATCCCTGGGTGTCACCCGCCGGCAATCTCTCACCGGCGGCACCCTGAGCAGACCCTCCCTGTGGGAGCGCACTGGGCGAAGGGCGTTTGATGCCGGCAGCAGGTGTTCCCTCAAATAGCCCGGACCCAGGCCATGTAGGGCTTTATAGGTAATAACCAGCACCTTGAATTTCACCCGGAGGGCAACCGGAAGCCAATGCAGCTCGCGGAGTAGAGGTGTTACATGGGAGTATCGGGAAACCCCCATTACAACTCGCGCGGCCGCATTCTGCACCAGTTGAAGCCTCCGAGTGGTCTTCGAGGGCAGCCCCATGTAGAGAGCGTTACAGTAGTCCAAACGGGAGGTCACAAGCGCATGAGTAACTGTGCGTAGGGCGTCTCGGTCCAGATAGGGACGCAACTGGCGCACCAGGCGAACCTGTGCAAAAGCCCCCCTGGTCACGGCTCCTATGTGATCTTCAAAATTGAGCCGTGAATCCAGGAGGACGCCCAGGTTGCGAGCCCTATCAACGGGGGGTAACACCTCACCCCCCATCGTTAGAGGTGGAATAACTTGGTTAACCCGAGATGCCGATATGCACAGCCACTCAGTCTTGGCGGGATTGAGACGAAGCCTGTTTCTCCCCATCCAGACCTGAACCGCCTCCAGGCACCGGGACATCACGGAGAGGGCATCGCTGGGTTGGTTCGGGGTGGAAAGAAAAAGTTGGGTATCATCAGCGTACTGGTGATACCCCACCCCGAAACCACGAATGATCTCGCCCAGCGGCTTCATATAGATGTTGAACAGGAGAGGTGAGAGGACCGACCCCTGAGGAACTCCACAAATGAGAGACCTCGGGGTGGATCTCTGCCCTCCTGTCAACACCGACTGCGAGCGGCCCTGGAGGTAGGAGGAGAACCACCGTAAAACGGTGCCTCCCACTCCCAACCCCCTGAGACGCCGCAGCAGGATACCATGGTCGATGGTATCGAAAGCCGCTGAGAGATCTAATAGGACCAGGACAGAGGAGCAACCCCTGTCCCTAGCCCTCCAGAGATCATTCACCAGCGCGACCAATGCCGTCTCCGTGCTGTATCCGGGCCTGAAGCCCGATTGGTACGGGTCCAGATAATCAGTTTCCTCCAGGAACAGAGGGAGCTGATGCGCCACCACACTCTCAACAACCTTCGCCAGAAAGCGAAGGTTGGAGACTGGACGATAGTTGTTTAAAACAGCCGGGTCCAAAGCAGGCTTCTTGAGAAGGGGCCTCACCACCGCCTCCTTCAAGGCGGCAGGGAAGACACCCTCCTTCAAAGAAGCAGTTATTACTGCATGGAACCAGCCTCGTGTTCCCTCCCGAGCCGCATAAGCTAGCCAGGAGGGGCACGGATCCAACAAACAGGTGGTGGTGCTCAGTCTCCCCATGATCCTGTCAACATCATCAGGGGAAACAGGGTCGAACTCAGTCCAGATAACGTGCTCAAGACCGCCTGATTCCTCCACGTCAGACTCTGCCCAGTCAGAGTCCAAGCCGGTCCGGATCAGAGCGATTTTGTCCGCCAGATGATGACTAAACTCCTCGGCTCGTCCCTGCAAGGGATCCTCTCTCACCTCCTGGTTAAGGAGGGAGCGAGTCACCCTAAACAGGGCGGCCGGGCGATTATCTGCGGACGCGATAAGGGAGGCAAAGTAGTTAGACTTTGCCGTCCTTATCGCCGCAAGATAAGACCTTATAAAGGTTCTTAACTGCAATCGGTCGGATTCGGATCGGCTGGATCTCCAACCGCTCTCTAGACCTCGTCTCCGACGCTTCATCTCCCGGAGCTCCACAGAGAACCATGGGGCCCAACGGGATCTGCGCCGAGTCAGAGGTCGCGTGGGTACAACGCAGTCGAGTGCCCTGGTGGCAGCCGTTTCCCAGGCCTCCACCAGAGCATCGACTGGGCTGTGGGTAAGGGTGATAGGTATAGGCCCAAGCGCCCTCTGGAACCGGTCCGGGTCCATTAGGCGCCTGGGGCGGAACCACCTGGTCGGTTCCGCCGCCCAGCGGCGGGGGATGGCATGACGGAAAACCAGCCTCAGGAGGTGATGATCTGACCATGACAGAGGGGTGATGGATGGAGAACCCCCTCCCAGATCATCCAACCACTGTCCAGACAGGAACACCAGGTCGAGAGTATGATCCCCCTCGTGAGTAGGGCCCTCAATAACCTGGGTCAGGCCCATGGCTGTCATGGAAGCCATGAACTCCCGAGCTAACTCCGACGACCCCCCCAGTGATGGCAGGTTGAAGTCACCCAGGACTATAAGCCTGGGGAACTCCACCGCCAACCCTGAGAGGGTGTCGAGCAGCTCAGGCAGGGCTGTTGCCACACAGCTGGGCGCCAGGTATGTGAGCAACAAGCCCAACTGAACCCGAGGACCACATCTCAAGAGGAGGGATTCACTCCCGGCCATCTGGACAATGGTGGCCTCCCGGGGACACAAAGTCTCCCGAATAACCACTGCCACCCCACCACCCCTGCCCTGAGCCCGCGGCTGGTGCAGCACCCGGAAACCCGGCGGGCATATCTCGGTGAGAGGCACCCCTCCCTCCGAGCCCAGCCAAGTTTCCGTGATGCACGCTAGATCCGCACGTTCCTCCTCGATCAGATCACGGATGAGGGGAGCTTTGTTAACTACGGATCTAGCGTTAAAATAGACCAACCTGAGCTCAGGGGCCTGATCACCCTCATCCCCGGGTAAGAGGGCGCTAACCGGAGGGTCGGAGCGCGCCACCGCTCGGAGATAGCGGGGGCGCGATCCCAGATGTTGATATGGCCCTCCGCGCAGACACCTGCTGCCGTTGCCTATCGCCGTGGGGATTTGAAGCCCCACCCCCACATTCTCAGAACCAGCAGCCACCTCCCCCAACCCCGTCCCGTCAGGACCTCTAACAGGACCAGACTGAGTGCCGGTTAAAAATTCCCTCCCTTCCCTCCCCCTCACTAACTTCTTAAAATAACCGGCTAGAAATTTTATCAGGGGCCTCTTAGCATATCTTGACTCGAGGCCCCTATCTAAGCCCAACCACCTCTCGGAATCCCAAAGCTTGGGATCGTCATTAAGGGGAGTATGGAAACAGGCGACAGGTCGCGCCCATGAGGCAGAGACTGCCCTAAGGGCATACAAGTCAGCTCCGGAGTAGTGATAAATCATACTGCGCTGGGATAGTCTTTTAGGGCAGATGTTATGAATATGTCCAAGGATCACTCAGTGATGGTATAGAGATGGTAAAAAGTCCAGTAGGCATATCTCCTAGTCTGCAAAGCCATCTCAGCTCTCACCTGAGATGGGAAAACCAAGGGACAACCTCAGTCGTCCTCTCACTCCGGCTGAGGAGTCCAATCAAGGGCAGAGAAAGAGAAGGGAATCCTGGGCCAGGGCCACCCCAACTGGTCTCTCACACCAGTGAGGTGGCCACTGACCAGTCCAAAACCGTCCTCCCACCACGGTCCGGACCCGGCCACACTGGACTATCAGTAGGAGGGATCTTAATTCCCATCAGGTATGGAGCTAGCCAGGTGCCTGCCTGTCAACAGGGAAAATATGAACAGGCAGGCCAGGCCTCTGTCGATCCTCGCATCTCCAGCCAGCGTCACCAGTCCGGGAGGGGGAAGAACAAAAACATTCTTTCCCAACGCCCGTCCGCCAATCCAGGCAATCTTCCAACGGCGGAGAGAGGCAGTCCCAGCAGATGTCTTAAGTCCGGGAATTCGCCAACATGTCCGCCGAGGCCGATGACCAGGCCCACCGTCTGCAACCACCAACCGGGAGGAGAGAAAGGCTCCGCGCCGCCAAAAACGGCGCCAGCCAGCTAATGATCGTACAAAGATCTCTGACCGGTGGGATCGTCGCCGCTGCCCCTCCGACAAGCAGAGGGTATTCACGGCGAGCAAGCAGAAGAGGGAGGGCGGGGCAAGGCGTCCCGGACTTCTCGGCGTCATAGCGGAGAACATCAGGTCGACAGGCAGGCAGATTCTCAAACGCCGCTAGTTCCAATCAGCAAGCCGCTAGTTCGAAAGGGGGGAGGCTCCGCACCACAAAAAGCAGCGCCCAGCAGCTGTTTTAAAGTCCCCCCAGTCCCCAAAGACGCCTCGGCAAGCCGGCAGAAGAAGGGAGCAACGCAAGGCTCCCCGGACTTCAAATCGCTGTCACAGTGTTCAGCGCCATAGCGAAGCTCAGCAGATCAGCAGGCAGGCAGTTCTCAAGCGCCGCCGGTTCAGATCAGCAAGCTAATAGTTCGGAGGGGGGAGGCTCAGCGCCACGAAGAGCAGCGCCCAGCAGCTGTTCCAGAGTCCTCCAAATCCCCAAAATCGCTACGACAGCCGGCAGGAGAAAGAAATTAGGCAAGTCGTCCCGGGCTTCACGGCACTGCTCCAGCGTTCGGCGCCATAATGAAGCTCGGCAGGCGGCAGTTCTCCAATGCCGCTAGTTCGGAGGGGGGGGGCTCAGCGCCGCAAAAAATAGCGCCCAGCAGCTGTTTGGTAAATCCCCCACCCCCAGAGTCGCCCGAACATACCGTGGGCCTCCCTAAGCTGATTCCTTGGAGCCCTCGAAGAGCGCCCGAAGCTTAGGTTGCGGCCGTCGCCATCTTGGGCAGGAAAAAAAAGTGCAAATCACCACCCAGAAAACCGTGGAAAAGAGTGTTAATGTTAGCAACTAACCAGATCTTTAAGACTTCAGGCAGAAGAATCAAATGGGCTTGCTTGCCCAAGAAGAGATTAGCTATGAAGGTCACTGCAACAAGAGACACGAAAATAAGAAGCCCAGACAGGTCTTTATAACCCTAACTCTCCACCTTCCAAAATCCTCGTCGTACGTCCTGTGTTTCTCTTGTGTCGCCAGCTGCACGCTGTCTTAGCCCAGGGGTAGGCAAGCTTGGCTCTTTTATGACTGGTGGACTTCAACTCCCAGAATTCCTGAGCCAGCCACGCTGAGGGGAAAGGGAGAGGTTTCCAAGCTGAGCCAGGCTGGCTGAGGAATTCTGGGAGTTGAAGTCCACCAGTCATAAAAGAGCCAAGGTGGCCTACCCCTGGCGTAGCCCTAGTAAGATCCATCTAGACCAGTGCTGTTCTGCCTTACTGACATTGACACAAATGGGACTTCAGCTCCCAGAATTGCAGCGTGCTGGCTGAGGAATTCTGGGAATTTATAGACGTCAGCATCCCTATCTTTAGAAAAGGAATATTTGTAGCTCAGGGCTGAACTGTGGGGGTCCTTGATCTTCTCTGAGTTTGGTGGTTTCCTTGCAGGCAATTTCATCACCCAACTACCGGTGGGTAACGTCATCGGTGTGGTGCTACCGCCCATGACGTTCCCTAGTCAGGTCTGTTGGCGATGTTCCACGCAGTCCTCGACTTACGGCCACAGTTGAGCTCACAGTTTCCATTGCTAAGCAAATCAGTGCAGTCGTTCAGCTTGTAACACAGCTGTTCAAGGGATCTGCCTTCCCCATTGACTTTGCTTGCCGGAAGGTCGCCAAAGGGGATCCCGGGGCACCGCAAGCGTCATAAATACAGGTCATCCTCAAACATACGGCTGCGATTGAGCCCAAAATTTCTGTTGCTTGAGCAAGACAGTTTTTAAATGAGTTTCGCTCCATTTTACGATCCTTCTGGCCACAGTTGTTAAGTGAATCTCTACATTTGTACACATTTGTTAAGTGACTCCCCCTTGACTTTCCTTGTCAGAAGGTCACAGAAGGGGATCACGTGACCCCGGGACACTGCAACCGTCATAAATACACGCCAGTTGCTAATCGCCCAAATTTTGATCACGTGACCGTGAGGGACGCTGCAACGGTTGTAAGTGGGAAATGCACTTTTTTCAGCTCTGTTGTAACTTCAAATGGTCCAAACCTTTTGGTTTTAAGGCTTGATTTTAACTTTTTATGTTTTAACTTAGATGTAACTGTAAGCTGCCCAGAATTACCCTCTGGTAAGGTGAGCAGCCAATACATTTGATCAATAAATATATTCGATAAATAAAGTTGACCAGTAAATATAACTGATCAATAAATTTGATCAATAAATACATTTGATAAATAAGTTTGATCAATAAATACATTTGATCAATACATTTCATCAATAAGTGCATTTGATAAATACGTTTGATCAATAAATGCATTTGATAAATAAGTTTGATCAATAAATAGATTTGATCAATAAATTTGATCAATAAATTATTTGATCAATAAATTTGATCAATATATTTATAAATTTGATCGATAAATATATTTGATAAATGAATATATTTGATAAATTTGACCAATAAATATATCTGATCAATAAATTTGATTAATAAATATAGTTGATCAATAAATACATTTGAAAAATAAATTTGATCAATAAATACATTTGATCAATAAGTTTGATCAATAAATTTGATCACTAAATTGTTTGATCAATAAATTTGATCAATATATTTATAAATTTGATCGATAAATATATTTGATAAATGAATATATTTGATAAATTTGACCAATAAATATATCTGATCAATAAATTTGATTAATAAATATAGTTGATCAATAAATACATTTGAAAAATAAATTTGATCAATAAATACATTTGATCAATAAGTTTGATCAATAAATTTGATCAATAAATTATTTGATCAATAAATTTGATCAATATATTTTATAAATTTGATCGATAAATATATTTGATAAATTTGTCCAATAAATATATTTGATCAATAAATTTGATTGATCAATAAATTTGATCAATAAATTGATAAATTTGATCAATAAATATTTATTTATTTATTTTTTATTTTAATCCCATTTATATCCCGCCCTTCTCCAAAGACTCAGGGCGGCTTACAATTTTTAAAGCACAAATCAATGTGCTTAGCAGTAGCCTTCATTCTATGTATATGCCTGCTTATTAGGGCTTTCACACACACACCCAAGCGGCATTATTACAAAGTCAGCTTAATTGCCCCCAACAATCTGGGTCCTCATTTTACCTACCTCGGAAGGATGGAAGGCTGAGTCAACCTTGAGTCTGGTGGGATGCGAACCTGCACTAATTGCAGGCAGCTGGTGTTACTTAAGGAGGCATTAGCCCACTGCTCCACCAAGGCTCTTGATAAATATAAATATATTTGATAAATGAATATATTTGATAAATATATTTGATAAATGTATATATTTGATAAATATATTTGGTAAATGAATATATTTAATCAATATATGTCATGAATGAATATATTTGATAAATATTTTCCATGAATAAATACATTTGACAAATGAGCTGGATAAATAAACTGGATCAATAAACGAAGGGTTGCCAGTCGAGGGCCACCGAGCTGACCCGTGAAACGTCTCCGCGGGAGCCACCCAGCCCTGAGGACACCCAAGGACCCCACTTGGCTGAGGCCGCCCTCTCAACTTGTCTGGCGCATTGGGCCGGCCGGTGATGGGAAGGGCTCCCGCCTTCCGTCTCGGCTACGGGGAAGCTTTGGGGTCACGTTTCGGTCTGAAGTAATCCACCTTCCCCTGTTGCAGGCTGTCCTACGCTTGGACGATATCACCTTGTGGAGGATCCCTAAAAGGGAGAGGCGGGAGTTATTCAAGCGCGTTTGCGGCAAGCCGGCCAGGTACGCGGCGGCCCTGTTCACCCGGATGATCCCCTCAGATAAGCTGCGGAGGTGGCGGAACGCCGTTAGCTATTCCGGGGGCAGAGGCAAGCGGGCTCTGCCCCACAACGTGGTGGGCCGCTTGCGACACCTCTTGTACAGACAGTATTCGGACATTATGGCGGCCGACTGGAGAAAAATCCGGTTGGAAATCGACAAGATCCTAGGGGCTTGAACGGGGGCTCCTCTCCCGTTGTTGCTGCTGCTGCCGCCGCCGCCGCCACCGCACGGCTCTTCCTAGGGGATGTTGTGTTTCTGGCCGGCTGGGCCCGGATCCCTCCAAAAGACGAGACCGCGGCGATGTGTCGAAGCGCTCTGGGCCAAAGCTGGACTCTTTGTGTGTGTCTGTGCTTGTGCTGCGGGCCGGTGATGGGCACAGCAGGTGCCACCTGTTCCCTTGTTTGGCAATGAAAAGTTGGGCCTTGCCACCCAGCAATAAAGTTCTTTCTTCTTTTTTTTAACGTATTCTCTTACCATCGGTGTGATCCCTTCTTCATTTGCTCTTTTTTTAATATATATATATTACCCTGGAAGGTTGCGTTTGGCGCCTGCGGTGGTCGCTTTGTGTAGCTTTGAGCCGAGACCTGGGGCTGAGCTTTTGACAATTGCTGCACAAAGGCGTGGCGTGCCATTTTGGAAGAAGGAAGACAAATAAATACATTGCTCCCTGCCCTCTTGCCTCGGCGCTCCCGTGGAGCTCTCCGTTTTCCGTGCCTGTGGGTGTCCCAGGATCCACCCGCACATCGTATCAAAAAAAGATCTGATCGGAATGCCGCTATAAAAGAGGCAGGGAAAGCAACGGTTCAAAGTTTCAGTGGCATTGAAAAAAAGCGACTTTACGGCCCATTTCCGCGCAACCGTTGCAGCATCCCCACGGTCACGTGATCAAAAGTCAAAGGCTTGGCAACTGACTCGTGCTTATGTCAGTTTGTTTATTTATTTATTTATTTTTGGGACTTAGATGCCGCCCTATCTCCCGAAGGACTCAGGGCGGCTAACAACAATAAAAGACAATAATACAAATGTTTGTTTTTGGTTTTTTTTTAAAAAAAAAAGTCAATGGGGGAGACAGGGTCACCTCACAGCCGTGTGACTAACGTAGCAACTGTGTCAAGGAAGGTTGTAAAATGGCAGAAAACTCACTGACCAAACGCCTCGCTTAGCAACATCAATTCTGGGCTCAGTTGTGGTCGTACGTCGAGGACTACCTGTACTTTTATGAAAGGAGGCTGGGTCCAAATCGGCAGGGTTGTTAAAGCTTCATACAAGAGTCCTCTCAACTTACAATCCCAACTGTGACCAGAATTTCCATTGCTAAACAAGGCGGTGCTTAAGTGAATTGCATCCAGTTTTACAACCATTTTAGAATAGAATAGAACAGAACAGAACAATAGAATAATAATGGAATAGAAAAATAGAATAAAAGAATAGAAAAGAATAGAAGAATAATTGAAGAATAGAATAGAATAGAATAATAGAATAGAATAATAATAGAATAGAATGGAACAGAACAGAGTAGACCATTTTGCCATTGGTTGTTAAGAGAATTGTGCAGTCATTAAGCAAATCGCTCGGTCATTGAGCGAATCCAGTATTCCTCCCCCTTGACTTTGGTAGTGGGAAGCTCACAAATGGTGATCCCAGGATACTGCAGCCACTGTAAACACACGGTTTGCCAAGCATCCAAATTTTGATGAGACTGTGGGGATGCCCTGATGGACGTAAGCGTAAGAACTGGTGGCATGTCACTTTTTTCCCCTGCCGTTGTAACTGAACAGTAACTAAATGAATACAGGTAGTCCTTGACTTGACAATCGCAATTGAGCACAAGGCTTCTGTTGCTAAGCGAGACATTTATTAAGTGAGTTTTGTCCTGCTTTACGACCTTTTTTGCCACAGTTGTTAAGTGAATCACTACAGTTGCTTAGTTAGGAACACGGTCGTTAAGCGAATCTGGCTTCCCCATTGACTTTGCTTGTCAGAAGGTCGCAAAAGGGGATCACGTGAACCCGGGACCCTGCCCCCCGTCATAAAGCTGAGTCAGTTGTCAAGCGTCCGGATTTTGATCACGCGACCGCGGGGACGCTGCAACAACTGTAAATCTGAAACACAGTCCTAGGTCACTTGTTTTTCAGTGGCCCTGTAACTTTGAATGGAAGTTGAGGACTACCTGCAGTTATAACTCGAGGACCACCTGTATAGACTGTAAATTACCAACCAAAAAAATTCCTCCTTCAGTAATCTGTGCAAGATCTCTTGAGTAGTCAGCCACAGGGTAGTAAGTAACTCAGGCGTGTCCAGCCTCGGCAACTTTAAGACTTGTGGATTTCAGCTCCCAGAATCCCCCAAGCCTGGGGAATTCTGGGAACTGAAGTCCAGAGCTCTTAAAAGTTGCCAAACTTGGATATCCCCGGTGCAGATATAACTACCTTTGAATTACCGTGTTTAGCTGCCATGTGTGGGTAAACCACCTTTTAACTGCCTTTAAACTAGCTTGCTGGAGGCAGTTGCGCCAGGAAAAGCAACCTAGAGGAGCACGACGAGCCATGGCAAATGGGATGGGACAACGTGGTTGTGCAAAATCACTCCACAGTGCTTGTCCCAAATTGTGGGTCTGTTTCTCACACACTGAACAAGTATACAAACTGTTCATTCCTAGGAGCTGAAGTTTTTTTTTTCCGTAAGTCGACCTTGTTGTCCCAAAGAGGTAGCGAGATAACGTGACGCGCCAAAACCCATGACAGACCAGAGTTTGGCCAGCATTATGACTGCACAGCCATTTGTCTGAATAGGTATAGGGTTTCCAGCCTGAGTAGTGGGTTGGACTAGATGACCTCCAAGGTACATTACAACAACAACAATATTATTATTATTATTATTATTATTATTATTATTATTATTATTATTATTATTATTATTATTATTATTATTATTTCTTAACATTCTTACATATGCAAAAGGAAAAGTGGTTTGCAGGAAATACAGGCAGTCCTCAACTTACGACCACACTTGAGCCCCAAACGTCTGTTGCTCAGCCAGACATTTGCTAACTTGAGTTTTGCCCCGTTTTACGATCCTTGCCAGAGTTGTTAAGTGAATCAATGCAGCTTTTAAGGTAGTATCACAGTTGTTAAGTGAATCTGGCTTCCCCCATGGACTTTTTGCTCGTCAGGAGGTCACCGAAGGGGATCCCGTGATCCTGGATGCTGCGACCGTCGTAAACGGGAGTCAGTTGCCAAACGTCTGAATTTGGATAAACGTGACCACAGAGAGACTCCCAACGGCTGTTAACAGTGGAAAAAAAATGGCCTTAAGTCACTTGGTAACTTTGCACAGTCACTAAATGAAGGGTTGTAAGTCGAGGACTACCTTGAGTATGTCGGGGGCCCGGGTGGTAATGTGCAGATTTAATTTTTAAGTGATACCATCAAGGTTCCAAAGAATTTTGTACGCTTTTACTAATAGAGTGATGGACACTAGTTTCAGCGCAAACAATAAAGGGGGGGAGAAAATGTATTTGTTTTTCTCGATGCAAGTGACAAGAAACCTTTGCTGGGTGTTTTGGATAATTCTGCAAAAACCGTGAAGATAAGACCTCAAGGCTTCTCCGGTACAAAACTGGGCACTTTCAAAAACGCGGACTATTGTACATTCCCCGCTTTAACCATCCTGAATCATTAGGGCCGCTAGGCAACCCTTCTCTTGCTTTCTGATCAAGCGTTTCTCACCTCCTGCATGGCTTTACGCAGAGACGTCTTGCGCTACTACGTAAGGGAGCGAGGTAGGTGTGTGTCACGGCTGAGCATCTGTCATTTTGCCCCGAGAACAACTCGGGATTTGTCAGATGCCAAAAAGAGGAGACAAAGGGATGCCTGGATTTGAACTGGAATTGGTGGGACCAGAAGCCCGGAAAATGGAAAGCCTTCTTAAAGCATGTTTTTTTTTTTGAGTGGCAGTTCTAAGAGGCTCTCACAAAATGGTGGTACCATGTCCCCGACGTACGACTTACAGGTTGAGCCCCAAATTTATGTTTGCTAAGTGAGAAGTTGCAGGCATAGCCAACCCTCCTGAAGCTAGACTTATAGAGATGGAGCTTGACAGACTTGAACATCGGGCCTTGTCCAACAAAATGAAATGTAGTGGTGAAAAAAATAAGGTTCTACATTTAGGCAAGAAAAACCAAATGGAGAGATAGGGTACTATAGGTGGTACCTGGCTCAGTAGTAGCTACTGTAAGAGGGATCTTGGAGTCCTAGTGGACAATCCCTTAAATAGGAGCCAGCCGTGTGCTGCAGCTGCCAAAAAAGCCAACACAGTGCTGGGCTGCATTAACAGAGGGATAGAATCAAGATCAAGTGAAGTACTAAATACCAGTTTACAATGCCTTGGTAAGGCCACACTTGGAATCCGGCCTCCAGTTTTGGTCACCACAATGTAAAACAGATGTTGAGACTCTAGAAAGGGTACAGAGAAGAGCAACAAAGTTGATCAGGGGACTGAAGGCTAAAAGATATAAGGAACGGTCGTCGGAATTGGGGATGTCTAGTTTAATGAAGAGAAGGACGAGGGGGGACAGGATAGCAGCCTTCCAGTATCTCAGGGGCTGCCCCAAAGAAGAGGGAGTCAAGCTCTTCTCCAAAGCCACTGAAGGCAGGACAAGAAGCAACGGATGGAAACTCATCAAGGAGAGAAGCAACCTGGAACTAAGGAGACACTTCCTGACAGCCTATCCCATTTCAGACAAATGGCTGTCCAGTCTCTTCGTAAAAATTTCCAGTGTTGGAGCATTCACCGCTTCTGGAGGCAGGTTGTTCCACTGGTTAATTGTTCTAACTGTCAGGAAGTTTCTCCTTAGTTCTAGGTTGCTTCTCTCCTTGACTAGTTTCCATCCGTTGCTTCTTCTCCTGCCTTCAGGGGCTTTGGAGAATAGCTTGACTCCCTCTTCTTTGGGTCAGCCCCTCAAAGATTGTGAGACTGCTATCCTGTCACCCCTCGTCCTTCTCTTCATTCGACTACTAGCCATACCCAGTTCTCGCAACCGTTCTTTAATTTGGCATAGATACTGTCTATTAGGTGTCAGCAAAAAATAAAAATAAATCTGGATTCAACTGCATCTCACTGTGTCAACATACAAACTCGAGAAGAGCACCAAGAACTCCACGGTTCAATCCTGAGCAGCAAACATTCTCTTCTACGGATAAGTGTCTCTGGCTAAAACGGATGATAAGCAGACCAGAAAAGGTTGCAAAACAATAGTTTAAAAAAAAAAGCTTTGAGGGTTTAACCTTAGAGCAGGGGTCTTCAAACTTGGCCCTTTTATGACTTGTGGACTTCAACTTCCAGAATTCCTCAGCCAGCAAAGCTGGCTGAGGAATTCTGGGAGTTGAAGTCCACAAGTCATAAAAGGGCCAAGTTTGAAGACCCCTGCCTTAGAGCGTTTCATCCTAACACCGTGACAGACAGTTCTCGGCTTACGACCCATCATTGCGCCCCAAAATTTCTGTCGCCAAGTGAGACAATTATTCAGTGAGTTTTGCCCCATTTTACGATTTTTCTTTCACCGTTAAGTGAATCACTGCGGTTGTTGTTAAGTCAAGTCACCCGGGTTGTGAAGTGAATCTGGCTTCCCCCATTGACTTTGCTTGTCAGAAGGTCCCAAAAGGGGATCACATGACTGACACACACACACACACACACACACACACACGGGACGCTGCAACAGTCATAAGTATGAGCCAGTTGCCGAGTGTCTCAATTTGGATCTCATGGATCTTGGGGATGCTGCAATGGTGGCAGGTGTGAAAAACGGTCGTAAGTCGCTTTTTTCAGTGCCGTTGTAACTTTGAACGGTCATTAAGTGAACTGTCGTAAGTCGAGGACTACCTGTATTGTTCCCATTGTACGTTATGCGAAATAATGCACTGTTTTTTCTTTCTTTCTCTTTCTCTTTCTATCTCTTCCTTCCTTCTTCCTCCCTCCTTCCTTCTCTCTCTCCCATTCCCTCCTTCCTTTCTTCCCTCCTTCCTTCCTTCCTACCTTCCTTCCTTCTCTCTCTCCTTCCTTCCTTCTCTCTCTCCTTCCTTCCTTCTCTCTCTCCCTCCTTTCTTCCATCCCTCTCCTTTCTTTCTTTCTTTCTTTCTTTCTTTCTTTCTTTCTTTCTTTCTTTCTTTCTTTCTCTTCCTTCTGTCTCCCTCTCTCCCTCCTTCCTTCCTTTCTTCCCTCCCTCCCTCTCCTTCCTTACTTACTTCCTTTTTTTCCTTCCTTCCTTCCTTCCTTCCTTCCTTCCTTCCTTTCTTTCTTTCTTTCTTTCTCTTCCTTCTGTCTCCCTCTCTTCTTCCTTTCTTCCCTCCCTCCCTTCCTCCCTCCCTCCTTCCTTCCTTCCTTCCTTCCTTCCTTTCTCTTTCTTTCTTTCTTTCTTTCTTTCTTTCTTTCTTTCTTTCTTTCTTTCTTTCTTTCTTTCTTTCTTTCTTTCTTTCTTTCTTTCTTTCTTTCTTTCTTTCTTTCTTTTTTCCTCTTCCAGAAGACTTCTACTTTCTCGAAACTCAAAATGGAGATCAAGAAGAGCCGCCGTCACCCGCTGGGGAAGCCGCCCACCCGCTCCCCTTTGTCAGTGGTGAAGCAGGAAGCCTCCAGCGATGAAGGTGAGTCCCCGGGTTTTAAGCCGTTCCTCCGGTTGCCCTGGGCAACTGAGTGGCACAGAGGAGAGCCAAAAGACTGGAAGGGGAGTTACAGATCCACTCAATCCTCTTTTGCCAGGAGGCTCAATTCTTTGCTGGCTGCGGAGAAACCTCCGTGGTTAGCATCAAAGCCCACCTGGGCGGATTGTGAAGGGATGACACCTTCTCATCTTCCCACCATTTAGACCGCCAGCTGGGCGCTTTATTTCATAAAATCACAGGCTGCTTAATATCTTACCAGACTCATAAAAAAGTAGCAGACTAGTACATTTTAGCGTTTTTTTTTAAAGCATCTGGTTAAAGGTATTTGAGATATCCTTTGTGCTAGAGACAAAGACAATACGTACAATAGGGTGCCAGCAGGTCATTTTTCCCCCCCACTATTCTTTAATAATGTCATCAAATACCTCTCCCTGCTAAGGAATAATTACAGCGCTGATTTGGTTTACTGGTTAAGGCACCAAGACTGGAAACAAAGAGACTTTAGAATTGAAAGCTATCTAGGTAACTTTGGGCCAATCACCAGGAGACGGTGAGTTCTAGTCCCACCTTAGCCACGAAACCCAGCTGGGTGACTTTGGGCCAGTCACCAGGAGACGGTGAGTTCTAGTCCCGCCTTAGGCAGGAAACCCAGCTGGGTGACTTTGGGCCAATCAGCAGGAGATGGTGAGTTCTAGTCCCGCCTTAGGCAGGAAACCCAGCTGGGTGACTTTGGGCCAGTCACCAGGAGATGGTGAGTTCTAGTCCTGCCTTAGGCAGGAAACCCAGCTGGGTGACTTTGGGCCAGTCACCAGGAGACGGTGAGTTCTAGTCCCGCCTTAGGCAGGAAACCCAGCTGGGTGACTTTGGGCCAATCAGCAGGAGATGGTGAGTTCTAGTCCCGCCTTAGGCAGGAAACCCAGCTGGGTGACTTTGGGCCAGTCACCAGGAGATGGTGAGTTCTAGTCCCGCCTTAGGCAGGAAACCCAGCTGGGTGACTTTGGGCCAGTCACCAGGAGACGGTGAGTTCTAGTCCCGCCTTAGTCACAAAAGACAGCTGGGCGACTTTGGGCCAGTCACCAGGAGATGGTGAATTCTCGTCCCCCCTTAGTCACGAAAACCAGCTGGGAGACTTTGGGCCAATCACCAGGAGACAGTGAGTTCTAGTCCCGCCTTAGGCACGAAAGCCAACTGAGTGACTTGGGGCCAGTCACCAGGAGATGGTGAATTCTAGTCCGACCTTAGTCACAATTGACAGCTGGGTGACTTTGGGCCAGTCACCAGGAGTGGGTGAGTTCTAGTCCTTTTCTTAGACACAAAAAACTGACTTTCAACCTGTTTCAGCCCAACCCACCTCATGGGTTGTTGTGTGTGTGTATGCGGTGGGGGGGGAAATGGGAGGAGGAAGGAATATTAAGTATGTTCGCTGCCTTGAGCTACTTGTTGAGCAATAAAGGTGGGATGAAAAATAAATAAGTTTCACCAAGTTTCATGGGGGGGGTGGGGGTGGGGGCTGAGGGTATTGGGGTTTTAATTGTATTTTAATTGTTATTGGGGTTTTTAGTTTCAAGGTTAGTTTAATCATTTTAATTGTTTTTAATCAATGTAATTTGTTGTATTGTTTTAAAAAAACCTTGTGAACCACCCTGAGTCCTACGGGAGAAGGGCGGTATATAAGTTTAATAAAATAAAAATAAAATAAAATAAAATAAAATAAAGGAAATTGCCTCAAAAAGCTTTTATTTGGGGCTCAAATGTTCAGCCCCCCCCACCCCAACACACACACACACCATGAAACTTGGTGAAACTTATTTATTTTTCATCCCATTTTTATTGCTCGACAAATAGCTCAAGGCAGCGAACATGCTTAATATTCCTTTGGGTGCTTTGGAGAATAGCTTGACACCCCCCCTTCTTTGTGTCAGCCCCTCAAATATTGAAGTTCACCATTTCAGCTTCGTTGCGGGAGAGGCGAACTTCCCCTTCTCGGTCCATCTTGTCTTTCAGAAACCCCCCTGTTTAGTGGCGAGGAAGACGCCGGCGATCCGGAGCCCCTGAAGTCCTTACTTTCCCTCCAGTGGAAAAACAAAGCGCCCAACTTTGCAGCCGAGAGGCGATTCAACGCTGCCGCGGCTCTGAGGGAACCCTACTGTGCCATCTGCACACTCTTCTACCCCTATAACCAGGTAATTGTGCAGCTCGTCCCGGGGGCAGGCCGACACCGGGGGAGGGGTGTTTTCCCTCAATTTACAGCGACTCGTTTAGCGGCTGTTCGAAGCGGCGGCGGAGCTTGCTAACTCTCCCTTCACACCCGTGTCGCCGCAGCCCCGCAGCCCCGTGATCAAGATTTGAGCCCTCAGCAACTGGCACGTATTTACCATTTTTTTTTATTCCATTTATATCCCGCCCTTCTCCGAAGACTCAGGGCGGCTTACAAGCTTAGCAGTAGCCTTCATTCTATGTATATGCCTGCTTATTAGGGCTTTCACACACACACACCCCCCAAGAGGCATTATTACAAAGTCAGCTTAATTGCCCCCAACAATCTGGGTCCTCATTTTACCTACCTCGGAAGGATGGAAGGCTGAGTCAACCCTGAGCCTGGTGGGATGCGAACCTGCACTAATTGCAGGCAGCTGGTGTTACTTAAGGAGGCATTAGCCCACTGCTCCACCAAGGCTGTTTGTGCTGCTCAGGCTGCTCCTGGCCTCTTCAACAGGAACAGTGTGTTTTCTTTCGTTGTCGTTTTTTTTCCGCCCTCCAGCCCTGGCCACTTTCAGCTGCGTGGACTTCAGCTTTGCTGCTCTGGGGAATTCTGGGAATTTGAAGCCCAGTCGGACTGTGATGTGGTACGGGCGGTCCTCGATTTTAACGGCCGCCATGGGGCCCCCGAATCTTGCTTGCTAAGCGAAACATTTGTTCAGTGAATTCTGTCGAAACAACCGGCTGTCTTTCGGTCAGAGCGGAAGAAGCTTCTTAAGATGAGAAGGGAAACGTCTTCCAGCAAAAAAAAAAAAGTCCAGTTGCTTTTTGAGAAAAAAAAACACTTGACTAGGATCACTTTGTTTGTCTTTGCGTAGATAAGCCCCCCCTTCTTTCAAGGTCATTCAGTCTAGTCTCCCCCAGTGAGTTTTTAATGGCAGCGCAGCTTATACAAGTTTTGACTACGAATCGCTGCGGCAGCTTTGTCGTTCCGGGCTGGCCAGAATGGATTTTTGCCATCTGAACTGTCCCGGAGTTGAACTAAATCAGAAATTTATGGGCCAAAACCAGCAGTTTTGGACTCGGCAACGTATTGGCTATCTCTGCAGCCATTGGACAGTCAATGTCATATTGCAGGCTTGGCTCTCAGCCATCCTGGCCACTGCGTTGCGTTTTTTTTTCCTCCTTTTTTAAAAAAAAACAACAAACTGCTGTTTTTCAGTTGCCTTCCAAAGCAGTCCCGGGTAGAACGTTTTACAGTAGCCTAAACCTCCGGTGATAAGGACAGAAGACCCCTCCATCCAGGCTTTAACCATCCAGGAACGACCGTAACTGGTGCACCAGTCTTGAGTTGGCCAAAGTGCCCCTTGGCCGCAGCTTCCACCTCTGCGCTCGGCAGAAGCGCCAGGGCCAGGAGGACTTCCAAATTGTGGTCCTGTTTTTTCGAGGCAGGGACAACCGTGCCCAGAACAGTCATTGGGACAGCAAAATGCATCAGGATGGTACAATAATAATAATAATAATTATCTAGCTGGTAATTCCGCTTGCCGCAACCAGCTCCGCCTGTATTCATTTCATTCGAGCTAGTTTTGTTTATTGGCGGTCACGTTTTTCGTCAAGAATTTTTGCAACGCTTGCCTTTCTGGATTGGCTTTCGTTCTTTTGTCGTTACTGGCCACGGTTCTGTCGAAATTGATTCAACTTTTGCATTTGTTGAATCGACCTGCAGCCAGTGGCCCCGTTCTGATCTCTGTTGCTATCTCAGGTGGGGTGGATCTATCGGGATCCCGATAAGAGTCTCAATCTGAACCAAGAGGTGACGCCTCCTGAAGCCTTCATCTTGATGATCAATAGCAGTGAGGAGATAAATCGAGCACTAAGGCCTTGTCTAATGTGGGAAAGCCAACCTCAACAGCTCTTGCCCCGTTGCTACTAAGTGAAAAGCCGCATGCTAAGATGGGTTGGGGCCTTCATAAAATCTGGGATGGGGTGTGTGTGTTCTCAACCCTTCCCTACAGAATCAGCTATTTCCAATGGTTGATGCTATCTATCAACAGTCCCCGAGGTCCAAAAGAACGAGGAGGGGCTTAATCCTAGATCTTGATGGAGGTCATCTACCAGAACAGCCTGTGCCACATCAGATTGGGAGAGATCTTATTCTAGATCAGGGGTAGGCAACCTTGGCTCTTTTTATGACTTGTGGACTTCAACTCCCAGAATTCCTGAGCCAGCATGGCTCAGCTTGGAAACCTCTCCCTTTTCCTTCAGCATGGCTGGCTCAGGAATTCTGGGAGTTGAAGTCCACAAGTCATAAAGCGGCCTAGGCCTAGGCCAGGGGTAGGCAACCTTGGCTCTTTTGTGACTCGTGGACTTCAACTCCCAGAATTCCTGAGCCAGCATGGCTCAGCTTGGAAACCTCTCCCTGTCCCCTCAGCCTGACTGGCTCAGGAATTCTGGGAGTTGAAGTCCATGAGTCATAAAAGGGCCAAGTTTGAAGACCCCTCCTCTAAAGGTACAAACCAGTAGTTCCACCAGATGTAGAGTTGGTCTATAGCAGGGGTGGGCAACCTTGGCTCTTTTGTGACTCGTGGAGTTCAACTCCCAGAATTCCTCAGCTGGCATGGCCCAGCTTGGAAACCTCTCCCTTTCCCCTGAGCGTAGCTGCCTCAGGAATTCTGGGAGTTGAAGTCCACGAGTCACAAAAGAGCCAAGGTTGCCTATCCCTGTTCTAGATAATCAACTGTCGAGTCGCATTTTAATTGGGGGGCATGGATTTTTTTTCTCTACTGAAATTCCCTTTCTACACCGACCACCAGCGTATTTGAAAAGGGCCAGCTTTTCCATCCTCTTAACAAACCAGGGACGCGGTGGCTCAGCGGGTTAGGACGCTGAGCTTGTCGATCAGAAGGTCGGCAGTTTGGCGGGTCGAATCCCGAGTGCCGCCTAACAGAGTGAGCGCCTGTTGATCGTCCCAGCTTCTGCCAACCTAGCAGTTCGAAAGCACGTAAAAATGCAAGTAGAAAAATAGGGACCACTACGGTGGGAAGGTAACAGCGTTCCGTGCGCCTTTGGCGTCTAGTCATGCCGGCCACATGACCACGGAGACGTCCTCGGACAAACGCTGGCTCTTCCGCTATGAAACGGAGATGAGCACCGGCCCCTAGAGTCGGAAACGACTAGCACGCATGTGCGGGGGAACCTTTACCTTTACCTAACAAACCAGGAAAGAGAGGTGTCTATGCAGATTCTCCCATCATCCAGGTCACGGTTGTCACAGAAGTGCTTTACCCAAACGCAAGCGGACTTTCTTGTTTTGGGGGGGAGGGTTTCTCCTCAAAATCGTTTCACTTCTCACCCAAGAAGCTTCTTCAATTCTGTTCAGTTCTTCAGAAGCTTCTTGGATGAGAAGCGAAAGATTTTTGAGGGGGGGGGGAAACAAAACCACCAAGAAAGTCCAAGTTGCTTTTTGTGGTGGTGGGGGGAAAAAAGCGCCTTTGGGATAGGAAAGGGGGTTGTTCCTCTCTGAACAAAATCCTAGGTGTCGAACTGTACTATTTGATTCAATCTCTAGAATTTTGATTTCTTGCAATTCTAGGGAGCGGATAAACCCAAATGGTTGAGACCACGGTTGGCTGCCAACTTGTTCTCCTGAACTAAAAAAAAAAAAAATCAAAAAAGAAATGCTAGTTTGCCAAGGACTTCCTCTTTCGTTTTAAAAAAGGGAGAACAGATGCTTTTTCGCTTTAAAAGAGGTCCGGGGGGTGGGGTGGGGTGGTAAATCGGCACTCGGAGTTCACCCCGCTCGTTCTGACGGGCAGCAAAGCAAAAAGAAAGGGAGAGGGCAGAGAGGGCAGCGTAATAACGACCGGGGGAAATAATTCCTGTATTGCTGTGGAGACGAACCCGCTTCTCTGGAGGGGTTAAGAAAGATGGATTCCCTTGCAATAACGATTTGGATAATTTGTTTTTCTGCTCCCAAGGTCTTGCCAATGGAAAAAGAGGCAGCTCCATCGCCTGGGGCTGAAAACCCCTCACTCCAGCCACCTTTTAGAAACGGGCAGAAAACCAGGCCTCTGGTCCCTGAAATGTGCTTTACCTCAAGCAGTGAGAATACGGAGCCCGTCCCGTCCAACTCCTACATCGGAGACGATGGGAACAGCTTGTTGATCTCCTGTGCCAAATGCTGCCTGCAAGTCCACGCCAGTAAGTGCCCGCTTCCGGATTTTTGTGCTGCGGTGACTTTTCTGCCTGTCTTCTCGTGCCCAAAAGACCTGGTTCCTCCTCTGCGTCGAAGGGGATCCCCTCCTTTGAACAGGATGACGAGAGTGGGAAGGGACCTTTGGAGGTCATCTAGTCCAACCCTCTGCCCAGGCAGGACATCCTATACCGTTTCAGATCAACGGCTGTCTCAGTCTCTTCTTAAAAACATCCAGTGTTTTTAGGAGCATCCACAGGTCTTCTGGAGGCAGGTAGTTCCCCTGGTTAATTGTTCTAACTGTCAGGAGGTTTCTCCTTAGTTCTAGGTTGCTTCTCTCCTTGATTATTTTCCATCCGTTGCTTCTTGTCCTGCCTTTGGGCGCTTTGGAGAAGAGCTTGACTCCCTCTTCTTTGGGGCAGCCCCTCAAATTTTGGAAGACTGCTATCATGTCCCCCCTCCTCCTTCTCTTCATTAAACTAGACAAGTTTAAGTTTTTGGTTTGTTTAAATATTCCAGTCCTCCCTTTACAACCACAGCTATACAATTTTAATAATAATTAATAATAATAATAATAATAATAATAATAATAATAATAATAATAGTAGTAGTAGTAGTAGTAGTAGTAGTAATAATAGTAATAATAATAGTAATAATAATAGTAATAGTAATAAAGCTGGAAGAGACCTTGGAGGTCATCTAGTCCAACCCCCTGCTCAGGCAGGAAACCCTATACCATTTCAGACAAATGGCTGTCCAGTCTCTTCTTAAAACCCTCCAGTGTTGGAGCATTCAGAGCTTCTGGAGGCAGGTTGTTCCACTGGTTAATTGTTCCAACTGTCAGGAAGTTTCTCCTTAGTTCCAGGTTGCTTCTCTCCTTGATCAGACTTGGCAACTGACTCATATTTACGACGGCAGCAGTGTCCTGGGATCCCCTTTTGCGACCTTCCGACCTGCAAAGTCGATTGTGAGGAAGCCAGGTTCGCTTAGCAGTCGTGCGAACTCGCTTAACAACTTCAGTGATCCCCTTAACGACCGTGGCAAGAAAAGTCGTAAAACAGGGCAAAACATACTTGACAGCGCTTAGCAACGGAAACGTGAGGCTCAGTTGTGGCCGTAAGTCGAGGACCACCTGTTTTGTTTTGTTTTTTTAAGGTATTCCGATGCTAGCAAGGCCCTCTGGAGGAGAAAAAAAAAGTCTTAATTTTTAGAAGCTGGAGTTAAAATTGACTTCTCGTCCTTACTGCTGGGAGTCTGGACCTTGCCCCCTCTGGATCCTCTGCTAGAGCCCTGGGAGTTTGAGGATCCTGGGCCAGATGTTAGCTGTTCTTGACAATGTCCTTTTCTGATACGGATCCCGGGACCTTTTGGAAGCACTCTCCCAGCTTGGGAGCCCTAGCCCCACTGGGATCACTTTGGCCTTGGCTTTCTCCATCCTCTCGAGTTCTTCCTTGTAGTTCTGCAGGTTTTGCTCATCCTTTTGCCTGATGCTGCTGTCTCTTGGCACTGCTACGTCTTGTCGTGGGATACGTGGGCTCTGCCATCGGGACGTAGGAAGGCCTAGACACCCATAGGCTGCGCAGACATTCCTGCACCCAACTCCAGCCCTGGGTGGTAGCGTTCAGTGCACGCTACTCCTTACCTGCGTCTTCTACCCGGCCACTGCGTGTTGAACTGAGGCCTCTACATAAATCCACACCTTCCTTTCTCATTCCTCTTCCCCCGAGGGAGGGAGGGAGGGAGGGAGGGAGGAAGGAAGGGAGGGAGGGAGGGAGGGAGGGAGGGAGGGACTGGACAGCCATTTGTCTGAAATGGTATAGGGTCTTTTGTTTGAGCAGGGGGTTGGACTAGATGACCTCCAAGATCCCTTCCAACTTTATTATTATTATTATTAAGTGTCCAAATTTTGATGATGTGACCAGAGGGATGCTTCAACAGTCGGAAGGAAGGAAGGAAGGAAGGAAGGAAGGAGAAATGGAGAAGGGAAAAGAAAAGAAATGGAAAGAAAGGGCGGGAGGGTAGCACATGAATGAATTGGGCTCTGTAGGAGGCTTGGGATACAATGCTAAAATTAAAATTAAAATCAACTGCCAACAGAACTCCGGACTGCCCCCGACCTTCGTTCATTTCGCCGGGACCTAAGAACCTGGCTCTTTGAGCTATCTGGTCTGGACTGAGGGGTTTAATGTTTTTATATTGTGATTTAATTTTTGTGGGTAGACTTAATTTAATTTATTTTAATTTTATATTGGATTGTTTTTAAATTTTGCCTTGTAAACCGCCCTGAGTCCTTTGGGAATAGGGCAGTATATAAACCAAACAAACAAACAAACAAACAAACAAATAAATAAATAAATAAATAAATAAATAAATAAATAAATAAATAAAGCTGAAGGAGAAGAAGAGCAAAAAATGAGAAGGAGGGAGTGGGGATGGCTAGGCAGGCAGGCTGGAAGCAAAAGAGGAAAGAAGGAATGGGGCTGGCTGGAGAATTCTGGGTTTTGAAATTCCCCCCACCCACCCATCTTAATTTTGCTGTGATTGATTGAGAAACATGGGGACAAAGGGTAATGAGAAACTGCCTTGCAGCAATTTGCCGCAAAGCTCTGCCTTGGTTGATTGTTGTTGTTAGTTGCGAAGTCGTGTCCGACCCATCGCGACCCTATGGACAATGTTCCTCCAGGCCTTCCTGTCCTCTACCATCTTCTGGAGTCCCTTTAAGCTCACGCCTACTGCTTCAGTGACTCCATCCAGCCACCTCATTCTCTGTCGTCCCCTTCTTCTATTGCCCTCCATCTTTCCCAGCATTAGGCTCTTCTCCAGTGAGTCCTTCCTTCTCATTAAGTGGCCAAAGTATTTGAGTTTTAGCTTCAGGATCTGGCCTTCTAAAGAGCAGTCAGGGTTGATCTCCTCTAGGACTGACCGGTTTGATCGCCTTGCAGTCCAAGGGACTCGCAGGAGTCTTCTCCAGCACCATAGTTCAAAGGCCTCAATTCTTTGGCGCTCAGCCTTTCTTATGGTCCAACTTTCACTGCCATACATTGCAACTGGGAAGACCATAGCCTTGACTATACGCACTTTTGTTGGCAGGGTGATGTCTCTGCTTTTTAGTGTGCTGTCTAGATTTGCCATGGCTTTCCTCCCCAGGAGCAAGCGTCTTTTAATTTCTTGGCTACAGTCCCCATCTGCAGTGATCTTGGAGCCCAGGAAAATAAAATCTGTCACTACCTCCATTTCTTCCCCATCTATTTGCCAGGAGTTGAGAGGGCCGGATGCCATGATCTTGGTTTTCTTAATGTTTAGTTTCAACCCAAGTTTTGCACTCTCCTTCTTCACCTGCAACAAGAGGCTCTTTAGTTCTTCTTCACTTTCTGCCATTAGAGTGGTATCATCTGCATATCTTGGGTTGTTGATGTTTCTTCCGGCAATCTTAATTCCAACTTTTGATTCATCTAGCCCTGCCTTTCTCATGATGTGCTCTGCATATAAGTTAAATAGGCAAGGCGACAGTATACAGCCTTGCCGGACTCCTTTCCCAATTTTGAACCAATCAGTGGTTCCGTGTCCAGTTCTCACTGTTGCTTCTTGACCCGCATATAGATTTCTCAAGAGACAAATAAGATGGTCTGGTATGCCCATCTCTTTAAGGACTTGCCAGAGTTTGTTATGATCCACACAATCAAAGGCTTTAGCATAGTCAATGAAGCAGAAGTAGATGTTTTTCTGGAACTCTCTAGCTTTCTCCATGATCCAGCGTATGTTAGCAATTTGATCTCTAGTTCCTCTGCCTCTTCGAAATCCTGCCTGTACTTCTGGTAGTTCTCGATCCACATACTGCTGGAGTCTAGCTTGTAGAATTTTAAGCATAACTTTACTAGCATGAGAAATGAGTGCAATGGTGCGATAGTTTGAACATTCTTTGGCACTGCCTTTCTTTGGAATTGGAATGTAAACTGATCTTTTCCAATCCTGTGGCCACTGTTGAGTTTTCCAAATTTGCTGGCAAATTGAGTGTAGCACTTTTACTGCATCGTCTTTTAAGATTTTGAATAGCTCAGCTGGAATACTGTCACCTCCACTAGCTTTGTTGTTGCTCAGCTTTTCTAAGGCCCACTTCACTTCACATTCTAGGATGTCTGGCTCGAGGTCAGTGACCACCTCATTGTGATTATCAGGGACGTTAAGCTCATTCTTGTATAGTTCTTCTGTGTAATTTTGCCACCTCTTCTTAATCTCTTCTGCCTCTGTTAGGTCCCTGCCATTTTGGTCCTTTATCATGCCCATTTTTGCATGAAACGTTCCTTTCATCTCTCCAATTTTCTTGAAAAGATCTCTGGTCCTCCCTATTCTATTGTTTTCTTCTATTTCTTTGCATTGTTCATTTAAGAAGGCATTCTTATCTCTTCTAGCTATTCTTTGGAATTCTGCATTTAATTGGGCGTATCTTTCTTTTTCTCCCTTGCCTTTCGCTTCCCTCCTTTCCTCAGCTATTTGCAAAGCTTCCTCAGACAGCCATTTTGCTTTCTTGCATTTCTTTTTCTTTGGGATGGTTTTGGTTGCTACCTGTTGTACAATGTCGCGAACCTCTGTCCATAGTTCTTCAGGCACTCTGTCTATCAGATCTAATTCCTTAAATCTATTTGTCACCTCTACTGTATATTCAACAGGGATATGATTTAATTCATA